>NC_058132.1:215285334-215351651 GCF_016433145.1 Gracilinanus agilis | reverse complement strand
ATTGGTTTCTAAATGTTCGATTCTAGCCTTTAAGGACTGGTTTTCAGCTTTAATGTTTTGGTTTTCGGCTATAATTTTTTGGTTTTCCTTTTCAATCTGGTCATTTTTGGTCTTCAGTTGACTTGTCTCACTTTCCAAATGCGAGATTCTGCCTTTTAAACTGTTATTTTCTTGCCAGATTTCTTCCATCTTCCTCAGCATTTCATTTTTAAACTCTTCCATAACTTGTGACCAGCTTTCATTTTTGGGGGGAGGTTTGGGTTTTTGTTTTCCCTCCTCTGTTGTCTGGATTTTCTCTGTGTAGAAGTTGTCCAGTGTTCCAGAGTTTCTCTTGATAGTCTTTTTCTTCTGGACATCCTTATTGCTGGCCATTGTTGGCCCCGCCCCTTTTCAGCTTTGTCTTTGCACTCCGGGTCTGCCTGCGCCTTGCAAGCTCTGGGGGGCTCCGGTCTCCTTGTCCTCGGGGTCAGGCCTCCTGGTAGTTCCCGGCCTGCCCCTCTGCCCGAGGTTCCTTCAGCAGTCTTTGGGGCTGCTTCCACAGCCACACTCAGGTCTGCACAGGTTCGTCACTGGAGGTCCAAGCCTGGGCTGGAGATCGTTATCCAAGCCTAGGGCCCTTTGCCTTTGCCTGCGCAGATGCTCCTAGGGCCCAGCCTTCACCCCTCCCTCCCCCCCCCAGAATGTAGTGAAAGTCCGTGGTGGGCTGGAGATCTTTATTCACACCTGAGGCGATGCCTTCAGTGCTTGGGAAAGGCAGTGTTTTAGGGGCCTTTGTCCTGGCCGGAGGCGGTGCCTTCACCCAGGTGGACGCTTTGGGAAAGTCCGTGTGTGCCCTCAGCCACCTGGGGTCCCTCGCCTTGCAGCACACAGGTACAGGCTCCGGGGCTGCCAGTGCTTATCTGGTTGCCCCAGTCCTGTTTTCACACTTGTGCGTTGGAGTTGTGTGAGGTGTGAGGTATGGGGATGGGGGAGGGGCTTCTTCCTCTAGCGGTTTAGTGAGAGCTGTTTCACCCCCCTATAGCGAGGAAATGCCCTGATTCTGCGTACCTTCGATGCTGCGCCCTGTTGTGGGGTTCCTTCGTTCCTCTGGACTCGTTTTTATTTCCCCTTGAGGAGTCCTGTATGCTTTGGTCAGGAGAGATTGAGCAGCTGCTCCTTACACTGCCGCCACCTTAACCGGAAGTCCAACCTTACAATTTTAATAGACATTCTTCTTCATGCACTCCACAGTCTAGTCCAATGGTTCCCAAACTTTTTTGGTCTACTGCCCCCTTTCCAGAAAAAAATATTACTTAGCGCCCCCTGTCACATACTATCACCACCCTCTTACAGTTATTCATTGCCCCCAAATGCACTTGTGGCCAACACCGCCCTCCTGGATCACTGCAGCACTCACCAGGGGGCGGTGGTGCCCACTTTGGGAATCACTGGTTTAGTCAATTATTTCTTTTTACTTCCCCCCCCCCCAAAACTCAATTTCCCCTCTCTGCCTTTGCACTGGTTGTCCTCTATGTTTGGAATATAGTACCCTCTCAACTTTGACTCTAAGAACCCTGAGCTTCCTTAAAGGCTCAACTGAAATGGTTTGGGATTCAGTGGAGTTTGACATCCCTGATACTACCCAGGTGGCCATGTCTGACCTCTATGAATCTCCCTTTCCTCCTATATTAAAAAGAGGACAATAATATTTATTCTAACTACCTCATTACATTGTTATGAAGAAAGTGCCTTGGAAACATAAATGAGTCAACAAGCATTTAAATACCTATCTTGAGGCCAGTCAATAAACACTTGATTAAGCATTTACTATGTTCCAGCCAGTGCTTAGCACTGTATACTAGAAATTGTGCTTGGTGTGGGTGAAACAAACAACAAACAAAATGATCTTATTGTTATATTGAGGAGATAATTTGTGTAGGTAGACATAGATAGATTGATAATTTGATAGGGATAAGGATTGAACTTGTGCTTTTAGATGAGGAAATTTCCTCCACTAATGTTGGTACCTTCTGGGCAGCTTAGAGTCTTAGAGAGTTCCTAGCTCACTCAGAGGTTAGTTGATTTGTCCAGGGTCACACAGCTAGTAAGAGTCTGGGGCAGGATTTAAACTCAGGTCTTCCTTGGACACCAAGTCAAATGCTCTATCTACTATGCTAGGTTATGTTTGCTTATCCTGTATGTCTCTTGTCCAGAGACTTCTAGAAACTTACCATAGGATGAACATGATATTCCATACTTTCTCTTGGCATCATGAAAATATTAGTGGAGCTCTTGGTTATCTACCTTTCATCTCTTGTCTTCAGCACTTGGCAACTCCATTTTTGCTCCATAGCATACATTTCCCATATTTTCTCTTTGGATTTCTTAATCATTATTATCATGAATTTCAGTGTTTTTCTGGTACCTCTCAATCAGAAGGATTAGATAGGAAGTTTCATACATTTTCTTGATAAATTTTTTTATTCTTTAAAAATGAAAATAAATTATATTCCTGTTCTTCAAATTGCCTCATTGACTATGTGTTGTAGACTGCTCACACCCACCATGCACTACTCATTTGCCTTTTGTGTGATATTAATTTTAAATTTGGAGACTATTGTATTCTGTGTCTTATATAGCAACACTGATAGGAAGAAATGAAAAAAAGCATTTATTCGGCATTTACTATGTGCCTGTAACGGAAAGAATTAAAACAGACACAAAACAATTTTAAAATGTTGCAAAATTACAAAGAACATAGTTGACCCCATAGGTAAGAATGACAAAAATCCATCCCCCTTCAAAGATGTGGAACATTTCATATATTGTTGGATTTTTTTTCAATGTATTATTTGGTTTTGTTGATCTTTTTCCACTTCTTTTTCTATTAAAAAAAAAAAAAACTTTGTTGTATGAGAGAGTTTTTTTCTTGGTTAGGAGAAGGGGAAATTCAGGTGATGTAAAACTAAAATATGTCAATAATTTTTTTAAAAAGACAGCTGGAGTTCCAAAACTTTTCTGATACTTCCTTGCCCCCTCATCTATTCTCTCCATCAATATCGCCTTGTACCTTTTTTGCATATATTTTGTGTATACCTATAGGCGTACACATTGTCTTCCTCAATGTAATGTAAGCATTTTGAGGGCTGGCCCTATTTTACTTCTGTCTTTTTATCTCCAGTGCCTTGCATAGAATCTGATACATAATAGATACTTAATAAATGTTTACTGATTGATCTAAGAGTTGGTTAGTTGGTCTGCCCAAAGTTATAGCTCTACAATGGAAGAATAGAGGCTATGACTGGCCATTAGAATATAGTGTAGGGCTCATATTTGAAAATGAATGTGTCTAAACTATAAATTAACTTAGAGGTTACAAAGCTAGAAGATGACCTGACTTCCAAAGGTCTGGGAAATCAGGCTTCTGGACTCTTCTAAGGGGATCATAGATTTAGAAGAAATTTCAGACTTGATCTCATTTATCCTTTCTGTTTTATAGATGAGAAAAGCGAAGCTCAGGGAAATTAGATGACTTGTCCAAAGTCAGACAAAAAGCAAACATCTGATTTACAACTTAAACCTAAGTCCTGTGACTTCCAGAACAATCAGCCTTTTACTGTTGCCTGATTCTGGCTTCCCTTTCTGCTCTTCTTCCCAAAGCTATCAATGACACACTGAGAAGCCTGGAGGGAAACTAAGAGGAAAGCAATAAGCATTTATATAATGCCTACTATGTGCCAGGCACTGTGTAAATTCTTTTACAAATCTTACTTAAGCCTTACAATGACCCTGGAAGGTAGGTACTGTTATTATTCCCATTTTACAGTTGAGGAAACTGGAGCAGACAGAGGTTAAGTGATTTTCCCAGAGTCACATAGGTAGTAAATGCCTGAGGCCAGATTTGTTTGTTTATTTTAATTTTTTATTGATTAAGAATATTTTTCCATGGTTACATGATTCATATTCTTTCCCTCCCCACCCCCACCCCTCTCCTGAGCCAACATGCAATTCCACTGGGTTTTACATATATCATTGATCAAGACCTATTTCAATGTTATTGATATTTCCACTAGAGTGATTGTTTAGAGCAGTGGTTTCCAAACTTTTTTGGCCTACCGCCCCCATTCCAAAAAAAATATTACTCTGGAAATTAATTTTTTAAAAATTTTAATAGCAATTAATAGGAAAGATAAATGCACCTATGGCCATCACCGCTTCCCTGGATCGCTGCAACATCCACCAGGGGGTGGTGGTGCCCACTTTGGGAATCACTGGTTTAGAGTGTAGATCCTCAATCATATCCCCATTGACCCATCTGATCAAGCAGTTGCTTTTCTTCTGTATTTCTGCACCTGTAGTTCTTGCTCTGGATCTGAGGTCAGATTTGAACTCTGGTCTTCCTGTCTCTAGGCCTGGCACTCTATCCACTGTGCCGTCTTCTGTTGAAAATAGATTGTTCTTTGAGATTTATTTAGAGGAGTCTGTTTAACAGATGTATCGTTTTTAAACCTTATTTCAAGTTTGAATTGGGTCTAAGGACAAAGATTGTTAAATAGATCAACTAGTAGTATTGGCAACATTGTCATTGTTCAGTCTTGTCAGTCATGTCTAAGTTTTAATAACCCCATTTGGGATTTTCTTGGCAAAGATACTAGAGTGGTTTGCCTTTTCCTTTTCTGACTTATTTTATAAATGAGGAAAAAAAATTTTATAAATGAGGCAAACAGGTCAAGTGACATGCTTAGGGTCAAATATCTAATAAGTGTCTGAGGCCAGGTTTGAACTTATAAAGATGAGTCTTCCTGACTCTAAGCTCAGCACTCTACTCACCATACCACCTAGCTACCCTGATGGTAGCATAGTGCAGTAATGATTGTGTGGCAGCATCAGGAAATAGATCTCCCATAAGAGTTTCAGACTTCATTAATCAATGATTTTTCTCCTAGATATATGGGCCCAGAGGATATGAATAAGATGATATAATTAAAAGTATTTCTGCAACAAGAATTCATGGTTAGCATGTGCAAGTCCATCGAAATAAATTGGCCAAGAGAGATACAAAACCCCAGAAAACAAGGGAAGCAGCCTCTCAAATGCTGCCAAGAAACAAGGTTTAGACTATGCTGAATAAAGACCTCAAGGTTTTTGTTTAATTGACAGGAAATAACTTGTCTCTTGCTATGACAAAATTTGAATCTATTGTGAAAAATAGAAAAGTTTGCATTTATTTGTACATTGTTTATAATGACATCTTTTAATAATAAAACTAGATCCTCAAAAGATATTGCAAACTAATTTTTGGCCTTGCTGTTCAGATTTCTAGGGATGCTTAAGGCTGAGATGCAAACTTTATGGAAAATAAAAGTAAAGGGCAGTTAGGTAGTATACTGGATAAAACCCCAGATCTGCATTTAGGGGAACCTTGGTTCAAACATGGTCTCAGACATGTCCTAGCTATGTGACTCTGGGCAAGTCACTTAACCCTGATTGCCTAGCTTTTAGTATCAATTTTTTAAAAAAATTTGAATCAATTTAAAAAAAAGGCAAATGTTTTAAAAAAAAAGAAAAATGAGTAAATTTAGAGAGCAAAATGTTAACAAAATAAGTTAATTGTAATGGACAATTGTGTTTGGTAACAAACAAATTGGGTGAGTGATGAATGCGAAATGCTAATAAATTACAATTTAGGTTTCACAAAATAGGTTAAAAGATAGTTCTGGAAGGGATTTCAGATACCATTTACTTCAATTCTCTCACAAAACCAAATCCCATTGTAGTAAGGTGACTTGAGTATGTGTAAATAGAATTAGCTCTAGCCCATTCCTAGTTAGACTCCTACTTAACCTAGGCATAGAAATGTCACCCTCACCTTCCTTAGTGGGGAGGGGAGACGAGTTACCCACGCGTGACAACAAGTAACAAATCAAGAACAAGGGACTGCCCTTTGGGCAGTCCAAAATCAGTGTAGAGACCGCCATTTGTCCACTTGAATTAGAGGTGGACCCACTGGAAGTGACGAAAGACACTATCTCTTTAAGTATGTTGGTTACTTTCTGTGGAGCCAGTTCCCGCTCTGAACTTGGTGCTGAAGGATCTCCTGAGACCACAGAACGCTTACAATCTGTATTGTCACGTGGGTAAGTTAGGCTGACTTCCTTGGCCTACCTAGACCACTTCTAAACTCTGCCTTAAGTAGGCACTAGCCTATCTGGTTGCTAGGCCTTGAGGCTTGCAGCTTCATTTAATTAGCCTTTTAACCTTCTCTCTCGTCCAGGCCTCCACAGACCTGGACTAGCCTCTCCCTTTCTCATTATTCCTATACATTTACCTCCTAGTAGTAAATAAAACTGCTTTAACCAGATGGCTGACTTGGGTCTGATTTAATCACGGAATCAATCTGAACTGTTGATTCCTGGCGGCCACGTTTTATATATATATCTATAAAATACCTAAATTTCCCTCTTACAAGTAAGACAAGCAGTGACCCAGTGGTAGAGCTGCGAGTAGAACCCAAGTCCCTTAATGCAATGGGGCAGTCAGTGCTCCTTCCATCCTACTAGATGGTGAGAAGATTTATAACAGAGGATTGCTTGTGATAATTGGCCATTCAACTGAAGACCACTGATGAGGTTGCGAAAATGAAAGATCGTGAGTTGGAAGAGACCTCGAGGGTCATCTAATACAACCCTTTCATCTTATAAAATAAACTTAAGTTCAGAGAGACTGAGACTTGCTCAAGATCCCACAGCTATCAAGTGATAGAATTGGCCGTTCCCCATGCCTAGAGTGTTCTCTCTAGGGTCTTCCATTTTTCATTACATTCCCAGAATTTCCCACAGTGCCTTGCAGAGAGCAAACACTTCTTAGACGCTTGTTGAATGACTGATTGATTTGGGGCATTATTCCTCATATTGCAAGCTTAAAATTGCATTGCTTTACCTGCCCAACTTTAATGCCAGTGAAATTTGGCTTTTATAATTGAATATGAATTATAATAAAATAAAATTTTACATTTATTCCTATTAAATTTCATCTCGTTATATTCAGTTCAGTGTTAATGGCCTCTCAAGACATTGTTGAACTCTGCTTTGTGTCAGCTATCTCTCCCAATTTTATATCCTCTTTTGATTTATCACCAATCTCTCTCATAGAAGAAAGAATAGATAAAAGGGAGGAAATTCACACCAGATTTCCCATTCCCACAGAGTTCTTCTCCAACCTTCATTAAGCATTTAAACATGCAGTATGGATCTATAATATTCTTGCTGAGTTGGTAGACTTTTGTGGCACAAACTGCTGTTTATACACAGGCTGCATCTTCAAAGGGAATATCGTTTAATCCAATAACATCCTGAATTAGAGAGGCTGCCCAACACCTGCTGAATTGGCTGATGGAACAGCAGGGAGGCCTAGCAGTGACATATTTAATGATGTCCTTTTCAGCTGACAAGTACTGCTGAGTCGGCTATCAAACTAGTCACAGCTGACAGGCTCTTCTTGGTGCAGGTGACTGTCATCCACTGGGTAGAGCAGGTGGTTATCTTTAAAGAGAAACGCTTGGTTCTATGTGCTATCTGGGGGAGGATAGAGATACTCAGCTAGGTTTATTGACTCACCAATTTGATGCTCATTTCTCAATGATTTCTTAGCATGAGACTAATGGATGTACATTCAATTGTCAAAAATTTGCTGATTTCTATAAATATTTTGAGATCAGAAATAGTAAAAAACTGTTCATGACAAAATGGTCCAGTAGCCTAGGAGCTCCAAGTGAAATCTACCAGGAAGCAGTGTGGTACTCATATTTTCAAAAGAAAAAGTGGCTTGCTTTTTTGTCTTTTTGCAGGTGTGTACGCGTATGTTCTTGCCAAGTAGTCCTTCATAAAATAGCTGCTTTTTTAGTTTAGTTCTTACTTGCACAGGGCTCAACAAGTTTCTCCTTTTATTCACATTGATTTCCTGAATTCTGCTGCATTAACATTTTGACTAGAAACTATAAAACCTCTTTGTCTTGCCTGTCAGCTGAAAAGCAATTGTCACAAGGGAAACTTGTGGCAGATCAAAATGTGTGGATCCAGCCAGGAAAGGATTTGGATTTTGGGGTTCGGCTTAAATTCTTCTCAGCTCTCAAGTGCCTTATCCCAGCCAGCATGCAAGCAAAAAGGCTTTTTATTGTATATACTTGTAGACCATGATTCCCAGCAATATTTTGAAAACATTAATGGATTCCTATATAAAGATACGAAGGGAAAACAAGTTCAGTGATGGGAAATTAACTACCATCTTTCTTTTGTTTAAAGGAAGAGCTCTTACCAATAATTTTAGCAGGATTCAATGAACTAGGGATAAATTGGAGATTGGATTAAAAGGTTTTAAGTAAGTTACAGGACAAGTTGTCTTAAATAAGAGTAAAAACAGTGAAGATGTTTTCATTATAGAGTAGACTTGGAATCAGGACACTTGAGTTTAGATCCTCTCTCAGACACACTAGTCATAGACAAATCAATTAACTTTTCAGAGATTCCATTTCCTTAAATATAAAATGGAGCTAATATATACGAACATGAAGTATTTCTTGAGGTTGTTGTTTTTTTCCCCTCAGATTATACACATGTAATTTAAAATTATCATTTTCTGAAATTTTGTGATCTATGCTCTCTCCTTCCCCCATCCCCAAAATGGCAGGTAATATATAAGTCGTACATGTGTTATATAATACATAATTCTATGTTCATCATGTTGTTAAAGAAGACACATATCTCTTACACTAGAGACCCTTGAAGCTGTCCTGGATTATTGCATTGCTGATAATTGTTAAATCATTCCCAGTTGTTCAATATAAAATATTATTGTTACTGAATACAATAGTCTCCTGGTTCCTCCCATTTCATTTTAAATTACTTCATATAATCCATGAGGTTGCTCAAGAAATTTCGTTATGGGGGCATGTATGTGTTTCAGTAGATGGAGAACCAAACTAGAGTCAGAGATCCTGGGTTCAAATGTGACCTCAGATAATACCTAACTGTGTGATTCTAGGCAAGTCACTTAACTCCAATTGCCTAGTTCTTACTGCTCTTCTATTTTGGAACCAATACTTAGTGTTGATTTTTAGATGGAAAGTAAGGGTTTAAAAAAAGTTCATTGTAAACCTCGAAGTGCCACATTATATATACAAAACTTTTATTAAATATTTACTATATTCAAGGTACTGGAGGGAGACAAAATAATAATGGTTAGCATTTATAAAACCCTTTAGAGTTGACTAAGTATGCAAAAGGAAATTTCCTCTCCCCACTTTTCACTACATGTACTTGGCATGAATTTCCGGGCATGAGCCCTGTGGGGGGGAAAAAGGCTTAAAGAAAAAAACTGACTAATCTTTTAAAAAAAACTTTACTCAAAGAAAAGAAAACCCAAACCACCAGAGTTCCTAGCTGAAATTGACTAGAGCCTTCACTCCTCTGAATCTTCTCAGATTCAAAGGCTCCTTCCAGGCCTAGGATTGCTTCTTATGTGTCCTTTAAAATTATTCTAAGCCCTGGGAGACTATGTCTCCCAGGATTCCCTGGTACAACTTCCCTGACACCTCCCACCTCCTTTGTGGGAGATGTTGGGGAAAGTATAAAAGAGAGAGTTTGGGTACCTTTTGCTCTCTGCTCTCCCTACCCTGGACCCTGCAGAGGTCTCTCTCTCTCTCCTGAAGCACCAGAGGGACTGGAGGAGACCTTTTTTTCCCTACCTAACTTTTCCCTTTCCTAACTAAATAAAAACCTAGCTATTCTACAATAAGTACTATCTGATTTTTATCGAGTTCCTAAGAGCTTGGGTCAATTTCCCCTACCCGGGCTGAGGGCTACTGGCTGGGCTACCTTCCTTCCCTTCCTCTGGCTTTCCCTTCCTTCTCCTATCCTACCTTCCTACCTTCCTCCTATCACCAAACCTCATACTTATATAGACCAATCACATGCCCAGAAGTAGGGGGCGTGGCCTCTCGTACAGGATTTATTCAATTCAGGACCAATCCCATGCCAGGAAATAGGGGGCGTGGTCCCTCCCCTGGCATGAGACTGGTCCACTCAAGACCAATCCCGTATCAGGAAGTAGAGGGGAGGGACCCCTGGGGCATTCTGGGAGAGGTAGTTCCCCATCATGCACAATCTTTTAAAATCCACAGCCTGGAATTGAAATCATTGGATAAATTTAGTCAGGAGAGTAGAACAACAGCCGGGAAAATGGAGCAATGGAGTCAAGAATATTGTGAGACCAGGAGGGTAAGATGATCTTCCCTGGACTGCCTCCCCTGGGCAGCACAGACAAAATGGAAAGCCACTTTTGGGTCCTGAGATGTGACATGTAAGAGTTAGTGGGCGGAGGTTTTATAGGAAGGAGGGGAGGAGGAAGTGCGCTCTTGGCATGGGTGTTGATGATGCTAGTTAGAGTAGCTGGTGAGTGTAGCTAGGAGGCCATTATGTTGGCCTCAGGATAATCAGCTAAGGCAGCAATAAGGAAAGTACTCTTTATAGATCTCTCCTATTTTATCTGCTTCTTCCTACTGCTACCTTTGATTTAATAAAATTATTAATCTACAGCCAGTCTTCTAATTTTAATCTTTACAAAAATCCTGTATAACTATTATTTCATTTTATCCTCACTACAACCATGGTATTGGTTATCATCCCCATTTTATACATAAAGGAATTGAGGCAAGCAAAGATTAAGTGACTTGCCCAGGGCTGAGGCTGATTTGGACTCAGCTCTTTTTCACTCCAGATGTAATCCTCTACCAACTAGATAATTTCTGCTTTCAAGGAGCTTACATTCAAATAAAGTAAAGGGATTCTAGATCCCTAAGAGATCTGTAGATAGATTTCAAGGGTCTATACATTTGAATGGGAGAAATTTTCATCTTTATTTTCACTAACCTTTTCTTTCCTTTGAAATCTAACTTTATTTTGTGTATCATGGCAGCTCTCTTTGTGGTTGCAAAGAACTGGAAATTAAGGGGATTTCTATTAAATGGGGAGTAACTAAACAAATTATGGCATATAGTTGTGATGGAATATTAATTAGTTCTTGCTAAGGAGCAGTTTAATTAAAAAGAAACATGGAAAGACCTACATGAAATTATGAATAGTGAAATAAGTAGAACCAAGAGAACATAATATATAGCAATAAAAATATTGTTTGAAGAACAACTGTGTATGTCCTCCTCTGGAGAAAGAAGTGATAAATAAAAATATGTATGACATAGTTTATATATACATACATACATACATACATACATATATCTTTATCAAATGATGCCTTCTGTAGTGTAGAGAAAGAGGTAGCAAGGAAGGGAGAAAGATTCATGGGCACTTTAAAGTAAAAAACAAATTTAAACTGAAAAAAAAAATCTTCTGAGAAGGAGTCCCATAGACTTCACCAGATAATCAAAGGAGGTCATGGCACAAAAGAGCTAATGAGTCTATAACCTACTTATGAACATAAAGAAGTGTTACAAAGAAAAATGAGGAGGAAATGAGCAACAAGAATGCTGCAGATCAATAAGTAAAGACTTCCCTATGAATGTTACACTTGAACTTTAGGAAGACAAGAATTCTGGGAAGGAGGAACAGTTAGGTGGCTCAGTGGATTGAGATCCAGATTTGGAGATGGAAAGTTTTGGATTCAAATATGACCTCAGAGACTTCCTAGCTGTGTGATCTTGGACAAGTCACTTCACTCTCATTGTCTGGCCCTTACTGATCTTCTGCCTTGGAATCAATACTTATTGATTTTAAGATGGAATGTAAAAATTAAAAAAAAAAAAAAGAAAAACTTCAGAGATATACAAGAGGAACAGGATTAAGAAAAACATTTTGATTTAGCAGCTTATGGACTCTAAATAGCCTTACAGAAAGTAATTTCAGCCAAGAGGTGAGGTTGGAATCCAGAATCCAAGGGACTGAGAAATGAATGAGTAGTGAGAAAATGGAGGAAGAAAATATAGATTGCTCTAGGAGTTGGTCAGATATAGGATGATACTTTAAGGAAATTTCAGGCAGTCTAAAAAAAATTTTGTTTTGAGAACAGGGTAAATCTGGACATGTTTGTAGACAGCAGGGAAAGAATTAATAGATAAGAAAATGCTAAAGATGAGAGAGAGAGGGAGAGGCAGAAGGAAGGAAGGGAGGAAGAAAGAGAAAGAGAAAGAGAAAGAGACAGAGACAGAGAGAGCAAGCTTGAAGATTAGGGGCCAAAGATGCCAGTGATATAGTACAGTGAGTTGGGCTCAAGATTCTAACAAAATGAAAGTAATGATGATACATTGGGAGAAGGAGAAGTTATAGGAGAGGTGGAGGTTGCAGTGAAGTTGAAGAATAGATTTAAATTGAATGAGGAAGAAGAGGAAATAAAAGAACAAGAGATTATGGTAAGAAAGGGGAATTTCACAATTCAAACTCAAAAGTGTCAGGTGATGATGATGAAATCTAAGGTATGACCATTCTGTGCAAGTGGCTAGGATTAAGTAAAGACAAAAGTTATGGGACAGGAAGAGGTTGATAAACCAAGTGGCTCAAAAGATATTGGAGGAAACATTAGTGCTTATATTGAAGTCCCAAGGTATGAAGGTTTTGTTGGAAAGAGAGACTAAACTAGCTACTGAATTGCTTGAGAAAGGACTATCATATCACAACAATAAGGATTTGTACTAGAAAATATACTTGATATGTTCAGGTGAATAGTTTCATCAATCCAACTTCACTTAACTATTACTCAAGGTCCAGGTATTTCTCAGTTAACTTCCTAATTTGACATCTTTTTTATTCCTAAGCCAGAAACTCTTAGTTCATTCTCCTGGTTAAGATAGGATGCAAACCCTATGGAATATTATAAGGATGATATTAGAAAATAAGTATTGTTTTATTAGTTTAGAGATATGAAGTAGAGAAGCTGGACTGAGAAAGAATTTGGAGTTTCAAATAGCTGATAGAGTGTCAGTTTCAAGTCTAATGTTTTTTTTTTTTTTTTTCTGTGACAAGTGGCAGTTACTCTCTGGCATTTGGTAGAGTCACTCACAGAGACTCTTTCTCCTGTCTGAGGTAGAAGGAAAGGAGAGAAAGACCTGAAGGAGTTAAGTGTTTTCCTTTCCCAACTTGGGAAACACTAGTGACTATCTATTGCTGTTTTTATAGATTGTTTTAACTCTGAGAAGACCAAAGAAAAATCTGGTCTTTAGTCTGAACTCTGAATCTGCTAAGGCTTAGAGTCCTAACTTGATTCTTGTTGAGACTCGACCAGCCAGCTTTTGTTATTTTTATAACTTGAAGGCAAAGTTAAGAATTATAAGGATAATAGTGATAGTTTATTTATAATAATAAAAATTTGGGTTAATCAGATTAGGAAGGATTGATGTAGCCCATGAAACACATGAGAAGCAGTTCCTTGTGGAACCAGGGAGTTTATTTGGGTGGAGTTAGAATCCCTTAGAATTAGAAATTCTTTTTAACCTGATATACTCTCAATAAATAGTTTATTTTTTTATAACGAGAATCTCTTTAGCATCCTTGAGCCTGGCCCTGAAGAGAAGTTCACTTATGAACTTCATTTCACTGATATAAACTGAGGATACTTTGTGAGTGCAGTAAGCAGAGTATCTAAAATCCACTTACAAATCAATAATCAATTCATTGCCTATATTATTTTTTAGTTGCCTTTTATTTTTGTAATATGCAGATGAAAATTTTTTTAAAAAAGTTGATTATGTAAGGAAAACAATATGTCTTTTGTAAAAATAGAAAAACAAATGTGAAAAACTTGAACAGAAACTAAATTTTTAAGCAATTTGTATCTTCTTAGACCTTCACCTGTCACGTAAATTAAGATCTATAAATTCATCCTCACATTCTTTGATAGAATTGTCCTCTTCTCATAGAAACCTTAGGTAAAGACCAGACAGTACATACTAGAAGCATCTTATGTTCTTAGTGGAAATGTTCTCCCAACCTCCCATTCCAAGAAATCTTAAAGAAAGAATATTTCCCATTTGTATGTTCTAGACCAGTGATGGGCAAACTTTTAAAAGAGGGGGTTAAAGGAAAGGAAATGCTCATTTGTCAGTCTATTTCTAAGGCAACTCTTTTGAAGTTTCATTGTATTGTATCCTACTCATTGTATTTGTCGGATTAGGAATAATGTCGTGCAGCCAGATAGAACATTTCAGGGGGTCACATCTGGCCTGTGGGCTGTAGTTTGCCTATCACTGTCCTAGACAATTTTCCTGAGCTAATCTTTAATTTTCAACTTCCTTAAATGGGTGCTCCTTCTAGCCTCAATCGAACCATTATTTTTTTATCCCAGCTTTCTTTTCTATCAAGTTTATCCCTTCTCACACAGGATTATATGCTCATTTATATAGTCTTGAGAAGTTTGTCCAGATTCCAGTTGTCTCAATATCGTTGTCTCCTTTTAACTTTAATAGTCTCACCACCAACCCCAGTTATACATTTCAGAATCTCCCTTTGAATTACACTGTTTAGTTGTTGTTGAGTTGTTTGATCATCTGATTTTTTGTGACCCCATTTGGGGTTTTCTTGTCAGAGATATTGTAGACTCTACAGAAAAACAGATTACAATTAAAATGTGCAATAAATTTCAGAGAGGAGTATTTCTTCATTTGTCTTTGACCATGAACTAAATGGAAATCTCCTTTACTGTAGTTCCACTCAAAACTTTAAAAGTAAATTTTTTTTATAAGCAATATGTGTCTTGTTTCACATGAACCTAATGAACAGGGAAATATGTATTATATGATAAGATATTTAAAAACTATATCATATTACCTATCTTCTTGGGGAGGAGTGAGACATGAGAGGCAGGGAGAGAAAATGTCAGAGGGTGAATATTAAAAATTGTTATTGACATAATCTGGGAAAATAAAAAAAAGAGTATTTGAAATATAAAAGGATACCAGATTAGAGTCAGGAGCCATGGGTTCAAATTCTATTTTGAATAATTGCTCCCTGAGGGAATATGGGCAAGTTACTGGATCTCTTTTGTGATGGAACCAAAATCATCTAGTGTTCCACCTATACCCCAAACATGGGGTAGATAAAGGGAACAAAACCAGGACTTGATTGGCTCCATGTTGGGCCAAATAGGCTCCTGGTTTCCTGTGACTGTGTGAATGTGGTTTTTTGGTCACTAAGGGGTGTAAAATTACATTCCACTTTACCTGGGGTCAAATCTCTTCTGATTTGTTATTGAAGACCATGGGAATCACCCTATCCCACCCTGCTGACCAGACTCATTTCCATTCATAGAACAAGAGGGGAGCCTCTAGTTTATAGAAGGGGAGCCATCTACTGTTACAAATGCAATACTGACAAATAGTAGAAGAAAAAAGAAGTGATTAAATTGTGGCTCAGGCTGCCAGGTCTTTCTTCCTTTGACTAGTACACCTAGATCATGCATTTTGCAGAACATTGAATCAAACCAGTCTGGGTCATATTGACATCAAAGCCAACTTTAAAATGTCCCAGTGCTGGCAATACCTATAGAAATACTTTTCCTATGGTACTGGGACTGGGCCCTCAATGGATAAATTTATCATATACAGAGAAATAACCAACTACTCACCCATTAATGTTATAAAAACCATGTGAGTTTCTTCAGCCATTTAAACAATATATTCCTTAAAGAATAAACAAGTAATTGGGAGCTATTTAATTTTATAATTTTGAGAGATAAGTACAGAGTGAAAGTTAAGTGTATGAGCACATGCCCCACCTAATCAAATCTTTGCCCTTTAATCAAAGTCTATCAATGTGATCTTAATCAATGTGTATCTCCATACTATAAAGGAAACTGAGGATGAATTTATATATCTTAATTCATGTGACAGGTGAAGGTCCCAGAAGATACAAATTCCATATTAATTTAGTTTCTGTTCAAGTTTTTCACATTAGGTCCTCTATTTTTCCAGACAACTACATTTTGTTTTCCTTACATAATCAACTTTTATTTTCATCTGCTAGGTAAAAGATGAATTGTTCTGAAACAGTTTCTGAAATGTAACCCTGATCTAGCAAGAGGTTATGAAACCATTCAGCAGTTTCTTTTTAAATTCTTCCTTAGTACTTTCAGCAACTGAACAAATTACAGGCTCTGCTTCTTTTTCCCTTTTTGAAAATATATCACAAATACAGAGAGCAAAGAGTGTTTTGGCAATCATGTGATATTTAGTCAGAATTTGATCAATGCGAAAGTAGAGCCTCATTGGCATACTCTACACCAAATTATTTTTTAGAATTATTTTGTGGTTTTGAAAAGAGATGACATGCCCAGCACTTCCCATGTGGATTGAAGGGAACATTTAGAGTAATATGGGAGGTTTATTTATTATTAATGCAGAATCTTTTTTATTAAAAAAAATACCCTTATCTTCCATCTATGTATTTTGTTGCAAGGCAGAAGAATAGAAAGGGCTAGGGAATAGGAGTTAAGTGACTTACCCAGGGTCACACAGCTAAGAAGTGTGTGAATCAAGATTTGAACCCAGGACCTCCCATCTCTAGGCCTGGTTCTCAACTTACTGAGCCACCTAATTGTCCTCTTAACACAGAATCTTGATACTATTAACCCACCTCTTATAACTTTATATTATTTACACATTCTATCCCACTTGGTAGTTGTATTTTGCAAGCCTTCTTTCCAAACACATACTATTCTGAGTCTAATGTGATCCCACTAACTCATTATTTGAAGATGGAATGGGTTGTAGGCATGCAGGAGATCCTGATATTAAGTCAAGGCTCAGATATGAAGTCAAGAAAAGGAAAGAATCTCTTTATGGCTAAAATGTGAAATTATTGAAGGGAATGCAGGATGAAATGGGGCTGGAAAAGTGGGAGCCAAGTTTATAGAGGGCTGTATCTCAGGTTTGGGAAGTTATATTTCATTTTATACATGAAGATCCAGAAAAAGTTTAAATAGGAGAGTGATATGATTATTCTTACGACCTGTGTGATGGGCAAGTCATTTAACCTTGTTGGTCTCAGTTTCCTCATCTGTAAAATGAGCTGGAGAAAGAAATGCAAACCACTTCAGTATCTCTGCCAAGAAAACCCCAAGTGGGTTCATATAGAATTAGACATGGCTAAAAAAATTATCAGCAACCACAAAATGATTATACCTATGCTTCAGGAAGCTTTTGGCAGCTATGAAGATGGCAGGTTTGAAAAGATATGGCAGGGAGACCATTAGGAGACTATTATAATAATCCAGTAGGATTATGAGTTGTTGAATTAGATTTGTGTTCACATGAGTAGAAAGACAGGGAAGGATGTGAGATGTCTGGAGGTAGAATGGTCAAAGTCTGACAGCTGATTAGATACGGTGAATGAAGAAGAGGAATAAGTCCAAGATGACTCCAATGCTACAAATCGGTTTAGGAGGGAAGAAAACGAGCTTTATTGAAGTCACGTTTTCATTGAGATGTCAATAGGACAACCATGTGGAGTTTTCTAATGGATATTTAGTGAGGAAGGGTTGGATAGAGTTCAGAGAAAGTAAAAATCCACAGTACAATGAAATTTGGAGTCAAATGATCTGGGTTCAAAGCCTAGGAATCTCTGCAAGCTTGGGCAAGTTATTAAATTTTTCTGAGTCTCAGTTTACTTACCTGAAAAATATGAGTTTGTAGACTAGGTGACTTCAAAGACTCCTAACTCAAAATCAAGTTCTCCTCTTGATTCAGTGTATTAGGAAGCGTTAGAGCAAGAATAACTGGCAATATTAAGCACTGCCAGAGGCATAATATAGAGGGGAGACAGGACATATAAGGTTGAATTGACCTGGAAAGGAAAAAGAGTAAAGAAGATGTCCCCAGGATGGAGGTGTTAGAAGTGAGGGACAAACTCTTTGAGACTAAAGAGGCAATCAGTTTCCACTGTCTGTTCTCTCCCTGAGTCAGGTGGGTATGTGGTAAGCATTGCCACTTCACCCCTAAGAGTAGAAGCCAAAACCAGTTCACAATTATGGGATACAGGTGGAATTTATTGAACAATAGATCACAGATGGCTGAAGTAGGAGCTAGAAGGAAATTACCTTGGGCTTTCTTCCCAGAACCAGAATTCTCTGATATCTATACTAATCGTGAGCTCCCATGTCTATGAAGAAAAGGTAGGGAGGGCAACTCATAACGTTCTGTACATAGGGAAAGCCACACTTCTGAGTTGACATAAGGATCTGTTTTTGACTATTTCTCAGAGTGGTGGAGTGCAGTGGGTTGGCCAAGAAGCAAGTGGACCAATTCCTGCTTTGTCTTTAGGATTCTTGATCCTTGGCAGGCATTCATCAAATTAGATTTTTTTTTCCCCGCAGGGCTAGTAATTGGCCCATTGTAGCTTTTCATGACATTCTCAGTTATGGCCTTAAGGTTGCCTGCTATTTTCTTAAAGTAAGATTGAGGGTAGAAGAACAGCAGAGTCAGGGCCCTCTCAGAACTCAACTATTTTAGAGAGAACAAAAAAAACCTATAAAAGAAAAAAAAAGAACTTTTAACAAGCAAGTAAAGGAAAGGGGGAAACAAGAAACTACAATGGTCTTCACACATACACACACACATCAACAATTACATTTTAAACTATGTAACCAATATGCAAAGTTACACCTCTTGATAGAAACATCTTAGATATTTATTTGAAATTTCCTTCATAAGAATGTTTTCCATTCATTCTTATTCTCTCTTTCTCATTTTTCTCTCTCATTCTCTCTTTCACACATATATGCAGACATACATATACACACACATTCATTTTTTCTCTCATCTTCTCTCTCAGAAGCTCACACTTATTTTTGTTCTCACTTTGTCACACACACTCTCTCTCTGTCGCTCCTCCCACCCCACACAAGTGTCTCCTCTGGGCTCTAATTTGATGTATTCCCCTCATTCTCAGTAAAGAGAGGCAGCACTGGAATAATGGAGAGAGAGTCTTGGTGACTCTGAGTAAGTCTCATGGCTTCTCAGTATTCCAGGCAACTTTTTAAGCTGCAGAGAAGATGCATTGATCTGGTAGGGCTTTCCCATCTGGGAGGTTCCATTTATCAATGGTACCCTAATCCTGTATCCTTCTTCAGCAGACAGAAGAATAGAGTTTTACCTCAGGGGATGATATCTCTGAATTGCAGAGATTAGGGAAACAAGAAGACTGAATTTGCTAGTCCCAAACCTGGGGAAATACCAGTTCATTGGAATCTTTTCCCTTGATGATACTGTGATGTTTGAGGGTGATATTAGTGTAGATGTCTTTTCTAAAGAGATCAGAAAGTTGTGAGTGGATGTGATCATTTGGGAAAAAAAGTCCAGGTCAGTCAGCCAGTTAATGAACATATTGCTGCAAGTACCTCCTGGGCACCAGACACTATGCTAAGCCTCTAGGCGTATTCCTGAATTCACAC
The DNA here is from genome assembly GCF_016433145.1 of Gracilinanus agilis. Classification (NCBI taxonomy): domain Eukaryota; kingdom Metazoa; phylum Chordata; class Mammalia; order Didelphimorphia; family Didelphidae; genus Gracilinanus; species Gracilinanus agilis. The sequence continues at coordinate 215,332,226 of NC_058132.1, read as the reverse complement.
ATATTAGTTACAGAGCCTTTGTACATGGGAAGATACACTGGGTTCTGAGTCAGATGTCTTAGGCTTTTGGTTCATTTGCTGTTTGCCCCAATGCCTGAGACTTCATTTGAAGCCTCACTAGAGTTCTGTTTGATGCCTGGGTCCTTTTTGTGCCAACGGTGATATCTGAGGCTTGGCCAGAACTGTACTAGTTCCGTGGAATCGCTGTATTTATGAAACCAAGATTAATAGTAAGATTCCCCTTTCTTTTTGGAAGGAATTCAGCTTTCCACTAGTAAAGTAAATTTAGGACATGGTGTTTGGTATTCTGAGGAACTATGGACCTAACAGATGGAGACAGAAAGATTTGCTACTGGAGCACAAGATGGGGAGTTTTAGTTTCTAGGCAACAGTCATGCCAGGTTAGCTTTAAAAAGAACACAGAGAGCAAGAAAGTCTCCATTGTAGCATTAAGATGAGAGATATCTGGCGGGGCACAATGTATTTGTAGGGAACCAGGTGAGATCACTGTGTAAGAGTAATCCAAAGGGTTACTAGTCTGGAGGAGGTAAAAATGACTGCTTTAACTTCATCCTTCCTGCCTCTCCTTTGCCTCAAGCAAGTAACAGTGGATATAACAACAGCTCTGTTCTTCATGCTGCTGTTGGCAGTGGGACTTTTTGTATTGAGTGACTTGAGAGAAATGCTTTTTAAAAAAAAAATGATCTTCACAACTACAGGGTGGAGGAACTACGACTAGACAATAGTTCCTGTGAAAAGGATCTAGAGGTTTTAGTAGGTTGTAAGCTCAACGGGAAACAAAAATGTTTTAAGGCAGCCCAAAAAAGTTAATGGTATTTTAGACTGCATTAAGAGAGGCATGGTATAGGAGTAAATAGAATCTTTCTTAAAATATAAATAGTATGTATCTAAAAGGACAGCTAGGTGGTGTAGTGGATATAGTGCCAATTTAGAGTCAGGAAAACCCATCTTTCTGAGTTACAATCCAGTCTCAGATACTTACTAGTTCTGCATTTCTGGGCAAATCACTTAACCCTATTTGTCTCTGTTTCCTCATTTGTGAAATGAACAGATGAAGGAAATGGTAAATCATCCAGGTATCTTTGCCAAGAAAATCCCAAATGGAGCTACAAAGAGCTGGATACCATTGGAAACAACTGAATAGTAGCACCTATTCAAAACCAACAACTAGTGCTTTCTATATTGGGAATGAACTTGAAGTTTTCCAAATAAGAGTGGGACGAAACAAGGATGTCCATTATCACAATTATTATTCAGTATTATACCAGAAATGATAACTATAGCAATAAGACCTGGAGAAGAAGTTGAAGGAATAAAAATAGGCAATGAGGAAACAAAACTATTGTTCTGTGCAGATGATGATGATGGTATACTTTTAAAAGCCTAGAGAATCAACTGAAAAACTAATTGAAACAGTTAACTTTAGCAAAGTTATAGGATATTTCTCTGACATAGGCATCATTTCTTAAATTTATAGAAAATTGAGTGAACTTTATTAAAATAAGAGCCATTTTTTTTAAACTGAGAAGTGGTCAAAAGGTATAAGCAGGTAGTTTTCTGAAGGACAAATTAAAGTTAGTAATAGTCATATTAAAATACTTCAAACCATTATTGGTTAGAAAAATGCAAATTAAAACAACCTGAGATACCACTTCACATCTATTAGATTGGCTAACATGACAGAAAAGGAAAATGAAAAATGTTGGAGGGGATATGCAAAAATTGGGACACTATTCATAGAGTTGTGAACTAGTCCAGTCATTCTGGAGAACAATTATTTGGAACTTAGCCAAAAGGGCAATAAGACTATGCATACCCTTTGACCCAGCAATACCACTACTAGGTCTGTATCCCAAAAATATCCAAGAAAAGTGATATATTTTTACAGATCAAAATAAGGACCTATTTGTATGAAAATATATATAGCAGCTCTTTTTGTGGTGGCAAAGATTTGGAAATTGAAGGAATGCTCATCAGAAAAGCTGAACAAGTTGTGGCATATGATTGTGAGGGAATATTATTATGCTATGAGAAATGATGAGCAGGATAGTTTTAGAAAAGCCTAGGAAGACTTAAATGGACTCATGCAAAGTGAAGAGAACAGAACCAGGAGAATATTATATATACTATAGCAATATTGTAAGGATGATCACTGTGAGGAACTTTACTCTGACCAAGACAATGATTCAAGGCAACTCCAAAAGACCCTCTAGAGAGAACTGATATACTCTGAATACAGGTTGAAGTACACTTTTTAAACTTTATTTATTTTCTTTTTGGGGGGTCTGGGTTCTCTTTTGCAACAATGCTTATATGGAAATATGTTCACATGTATAAGTAATATCAAATTGCTTGCCTTCTTATGGAAGAGTGAGGGCAAGAGTGTGAAACTAATGAAATAAATAAAATATATTTTGGAAAAAAGAGAAGCATGGTATCCAGAGTAAGATGTGCCAGAGTGCCATATTTTGCCTAGGTTATGCTTCATCAGGGGTATTTTTTGGCTCTAAGTGCCATATTATAGGAAGGCCTTACCCAAGCTGAAATACATCTTGAAAAGGGAAACCAGGATTGGGGAGAGGACTGGAAAATGTTGGACAGGGGTTGGTTTAGGAAAATGGATATATTTAAATTGTAGAGAGGACTACTCAATATCTCTCAAACTTGATACCTTTCCTCTAGTCATACAGTTACCATCTTAGTTCAGACCCTTATCAGCTCTTTCCTGCATTCCTGCAACAGCATCTTGATTGGTCTTCTTATCTCAAATTTTTTTGTACTCCCAGTCCATCTATATACTACTGTAAAAGGAGTTTTCCTTAAGTTTCAATCTAATCACATGGCACCCCTTACTCAATCAATGCCAGTGGCTTGCTATTACTCCTGAGATAAAATATAAATTCATTTGGTTTGTTTTTTAAAGCCCTAAACAATCAAGCTTAACTCACATTTCAACTTTCTTATTCATTATTCCCTCTCCCTTCCTCTGTGATCCAGCCAAATTGGCCTTCTCTCTATTCTACCACATGACACACCACCCCTCTTATCTCTATCTTTCTATTGTGTTCCATACCTTGCATGCTCTTCCTTCTTTTCTCTTCATTGACTCCTTCTCTTCCTTTAAGATGAAGCTGAGAAACCATATTTGGCATGAAACCTTTTTTGATCCCCCCAAATGCTAGCTGTCTCTCACTCATAGTACCTAGTAATTGAACTGGACAGCTAGGAGGTACAATGGATGGAGTACCACATCTGGAGTCAAAAAGACCTGAGTTTAAATCAGGCCTCAGACACTAGCTATTTGACCTTGGGCAAGTCATTTAATGCTGTTTGCCTCAGTTTCCTCATGTATAAAATGGGCTGGAGAAGGAAATGGCAAATTACTATAGTATCTTTACCAAGAGAATCTCAAATGGGATCATGAAGAGTTGGACATGATTGAACGTAAATTCAACTGTTTTCATGTGAATACAATTTTATTGAATAATTTTATATTTATATTACATGTATATATATATATATATATATAGTATGTATTCTATGTCCTTGATATTTCATTAGAATGTAAGCTCATTGCAAGTAGAGATTATTTCATTCTTTGTGCTTGAGATAGTTAGGCAGTTCAGTGCAAAGTGTAATAAATCTGGATTCAGGAAGATGAGTTTGAATTCTGTGTTGGACATTTACTAACTTGGTGACTAGATAAGTCACCCTCTCTGTCTTATTTTCATCATCTATAAAATGTGGATCATAATGTATACCTCAAGGTTGTTGTAAAGAGCAACTGAGAAAATAAATATAAAATTTAATATATATATTTACTTATTAACATTATTATATAGTTTGATGAATATTTAATTGAGTTAGAGACTAATATAGTAATAATAAAAATATTTGAAGCACTGCCAAGGATAATAGGGGGAAAGGGAAACTTCTGTTCAGAGAGGCAGGGTTAGACTTGATGTAACAAAAAAATCAAAACAAACTTCTTACCAGTGAAAACTCTGGGGAATTAGAAGGTCCCGTCTTTCCACTTAGATTCTCTTCAGTAAGCATTTAGTAAAGAAACTAAAAGTCTAATTTGAGATCTGAGAAAAACCAGATACAGCTTTTGCTTTGCTTTGAGACCTACTTCACAAAAACACAACTGGAATTTCTGTTCTGATTCTATCAAAATGATGGAGTGCTCTGATTCTGGTCTCATCTCCATCACCACCACTTACAAATTTCTCATTTCCATGAACAGTGCTATAATTAAAGCTATCGACTAATGTCTTCAATCAGCAAGTAAAGATTAATATCAAATATTTATGTACTTGAGAGTTAGGAGGTAAAAATAGATATTGAAGCCTTATAGAACAGCCTGCATTTCAAAGGTATATCAGTTGAATATGTTTGAGGAGAAAAATGCAATATTTATGACAGATTATCAAATTTACCGGGTAACAAAAAGTATTATATAGTAATTGAATTGACCTCAAAACATGTATTTCTCTGGCCAAACAGTGACCTTCAAATATCCTGTTCTGAGCTTAGGTTTACTTTTCCCTAAAATAGTGGAAATGGACTAAATGACTTTTTAAAAAAATTATTTATTTTTCAATTTCAGGTAGAAACCATTTTTAAAATCATTTTTACTTTTTAGAAAAGTTATCATGGTTACAGGATTCATGTTCTTACTTTCCCCTTCACCCCTTAACCTCCTCCCCCACCCCACCCCCATAGCCTATGCACATTTCCCCTGGTTTTGACATGTGTCATCGATCAAGACTTATTTCCAAATTGTTGATAGTTGCATTGGGGTGGTAGTTTCAGGTCTACATCCCCAATCATGTCCACCTCAAACCATGTGTTCAATCAGTTGCTTTTCTTCTGTGTTTCCTCTCCTGTAGTTCTTCCTCTGAATGTGGGTAGCATTCTTTACCATAAATCCCTCAGAACTGTCCTGGGTCATTGCATTGCTGCTGGTACAGAAGTCCATTACATTCGATTTTACCACAGTATATCAGTCTCTGTGTACAGTGTTCTTCTGGCTCTGCTCCTTTCACTCTGCATCAATTCCTGGAGGTTTTTCCAGTTCACATGGAATTCCTCCAGTTCATTATTCCTTTTAGCACAATAGTATTCCATCACCAGCATATACCATAATTTGTTCAGCCATTCCCCAATTGAAGGACATACACTCATTTTCCAGTTTTTTGCCACCACAAAAAGCCCGGCTATAAATATTTTTGCACAAGTCTGTTTATCTATGATCTCTTTGGGGTACAAAGCCAACAATGGTATGGCTGGATCAAAGGGCAGGCATTGCTTTATAGCCCTTCGAGCATAGTTCCAAATTGCCATAAAGAATGGTTGGATCAGTTCACAACTCCACCAGCAATGCATTAATGTCCCAATTTGGCCACATCCCCTCCAACATTCATTACTCTCCCCTTTTTTCATTTTAGCCAATCTGCTAGGTGTGAGGTGATACCTCAGTGTTGTTTTGATTTGCATTTCTCTAATTATTAGAGATTTAGAGCACTTTCTCATGTGCCTATTGATAGTTTTGATTTCTTTATCTGAAAATTGCCTATTCATGTCTCTTGCCCATTTATCAATTGGGGAATGGCTTGATTTTTATATACAATTGCTTTAACTCCTTGTATATTTGAGTAATTAGACCCCTGTCAGAGTTTTTTGTTATAAAGGTTTTTTCCCAATTTGTTGTTTCCCTTCTGATTTTGGTTGAATTGTTTTTGTTTGTACAAAAGCTTTTTAATTTAGTATAATCAATCATCCCATTCACATTCAGAGTTATAATTATCAGTTGTGTATTCCCCAACATTTTGGTATCCTCTCTTAGTTCTACCCCTTATTCTTAGGCTATTTCCTTTTAAACCAGTGATTTGTTTTAAACCAGTAACCCTTGTTCCCTCCCTTGATTTACTACCCTTTCTACCCCCCTCTCTTGTTGTTCCCCTCTTTTTATTTTTAAGGCCTAATGAATTCCCTCTCTCTTCTCCTTCCCTTTCTTTTTTGACCTCCCCACTCCTCTGCTACCCTTGGTTTGTCCCTTATGACTTTCTCAGTAGGGTTAGATAGAGTTCTATATCTCAATGGATATAGCTACTCTTCCCTCTCAGGGTTAATTCCACTGAGAGTAAGGTTTACATATGACCTCTTAATGCTCTCTTCTTCTCCTTCTTATAATAGTATTCATCCCCTCCCCTTCCCTTGTCCTCTTTGTGTATAATAGAATATCCTATTTTTCTTATTCGTTCAAATTTCTCTTGGTGTCCTCTACTATTCACCCCCCTCTTTCCCACCCACCCCCTTATCATCTTAGACCATTTAGTACTCCAATCTCTCCTTGTGAATAATTCTTCTAATTACTATAATAGTGGATACTATAATAGTGAATAGAGTTCACTACAGAGAATTACACATAACATTTCTCCATATAGGAATACAAATAATTAGATCTTATTGAAGCCCTTAAAGAGGCAACTTTAAAAATAGGAGTTTTCTTTCTTTCCCCTCTGTTTCTTATTTACTTTTTTTTTTAACCCTTAACTTCTGTGTATTAGTTCCTTGGTGGAAGAGTGGTAAGGGTGGGCAATGGGGGTCAAGTGACTTGCCCAGGGTCACACAGCTGGGAAGTGTCCTAGGCCGGATTTGAACCTAGGACCTCCCGACTCTAGGCTTAGCTCTCAATCCACTGAGCTACCCAGCTGCCCCCTCTTATTTACCTTTTCATGTTTCTCTTGGTTTTTGTGGTTGGATATCGAACTTTCCATTTAGTCCTGGTCTTTTCTGTGCAAATACTTGGACATCTTCTATCTTGTGGAATACCCATACTTTCCTCTGGAAGTATATAGTCAATTTTGATGGGTAGGTGATCCTTGGTTGTCTACCCAGTTCTCTTGCCTTTCTGAATATCATATTCCAGGCCTTGTGGTCTTGTAGTGTGGAGGCTGCCAGATCCTGTATGATCCTGATTGGTGCTCCTTGATATCTGAATTGTCTCTTTCTGGCTTCTTGTAAAATTTTTTCTTTTACTTGGGAGCTCTTAAATTTGGCTATTATATTCCTGGGGGTTGTCTTTTCAGGGTTAAATGTAGAGGGCAATCTATGGATCCTTTCAATGTCTATATTGCCCTCTTGTTGTAGAACTTCAGGGCAATTTTGCTGAATAATTTCCTTTAGTATGGAGTCCAAATTTCTATTAATTTCTGCTTTTTCAGGAAGACCAATGATTCTCAGATTATCTCTTCTAGACCTATTTTCTTGATCTGTCAGTTTCTCAGTGAGTTATTTCACGTTTCCTTCTATTTTATCAGTCTTTTGACTTTTGGCTTCTACTTGCCCAATTCTTGTCTTTAGAGACTGGTTTTCTGCTATATTCTTTTCGTTTTCCTTTTCAATTTGGTCTATCCTGTTTTCTAGCTATTTGATTTTGGTCTCCAATTTGCTTATTAATTCTTTTGATTTGGGGGCATCTTTTTCTAATTCCCCAATTCTAGCCTTTAGAGACTGGTTTTTGGCTATAATCTTTTGGTTTTCCTTTTGAATCTGGTCTGTTTGGTTCTTCAAGGCTTCCAGTTGGTCATTTCTGGTCTTCAATTTGCTTATCAATTCATTTGATTTCTGAGCCTTCCTTTCCAATTGTGAAATTCTGCCTTTTGAACTGTTATTTTCTTGCCAGATCCCTTCCACCTTTCTCATAATCTCAGATTTGAACTCTTCAATAGCTTGTGACCAGTTTCCATTTTTTTGGGAAGGTTTGGATATGATTACTTGTTTGTTCTCCTCTGCTGTTTGCTCTGTTGTCTGGATTTTTTCTTTGTAAAAGTTGAATAGTGTTAAGGATTTCTTCTTGATCTTTCTCTTCTGGGGTTCTTATCTCTGGCTTGCCATTATTAGTCCAGTGCCCTCTCAGCTTTATCCTCATGCCCAGGGTCTGTCTGTGCTCTTTAGGGTCCTGAGGTCTCATGTCTAGTTGTTCTCAGGGTCAAGCCTCCTGGTGGTCCCTTTGCTTGTTCCTCTGCCTGAAGCTCCTTTAACAGTCTCAGGGCACTGCTTCGACAGTTGTATATCCCTCTGTACTGGGTCCTCATTCAAGATCTGCACCTGCGCTCAGGATCCGCATCTGCAGCTGCAATCACACCTATGCTCAGGGTTTGTGTTCAAAGTTGGTGCGTTCTTTATCCTCTTGGGGTCTTAAGTCTTTCTGCTCTCAGGAGCAGGCCTGGTGACTCCAGGTAGCTGCCAAGGACTTAATGGGTACCCCAAACTTGCTCTAAGTCTTTTGTGCTGGCTTTGGCACTGTAGGTGGGGGGGTGAGGGAGTTGCTCAGCTCGCATTTTAGTGAGAACTGTTTCACCCCTTTATAGCTTGGAAATGCCCTGATTCCATGTACCTTCGATGCTGAACCCTGTTGTGGGGTCCCTTTGTTCGCCTGGATTTGTTTTTATGTCTTCTTGAGGAGTCCTGTATGTGTGGGTTAGGAGAGGTTAAGCAAGCTGCTTCTATTCTGCTGCCATCTTAACCCAGAACTCTAAATGACTTTTTACAGTACCTTCTAGCTATAAATCTATGATTATATGGTGATCAGTATGATCTCATAGATCAGTCTTTTCAATGAAATATAGGAAACACTTTGGCACTTCCTTTTTGGTAATGGAAAGGCCCAACCAAATGTGTCTCATCAGGAATTTGTAGAGTAACTTATTTTCAGATTATTAGCTTTGTAAATTACAGAGCCCTACCTAGCCTTTTACATGGCCTAAAAATTTAGTCCTATGACCTAAACACAAATGATTCTGAGGCAAAGGAGGAGACCTTCTAAAGAGACCAATTTGGATTGTTATGTAAAGGATGGCAGCATGGAATCACGTGAGGCTGACCCCGTATTTTGCAGGGATTCCATGCTGCCATCCTTTGCATAACAGGATGAACAGAAAAAAGGACATGTATCTAATACATAAACTTGAATCTACTATATAGGCCTTCTTAGTCTAAATATAATTTTCAAAATGAAGGTTGGATACAAACTGAAAATGAATATAAGAGAATGGCACATTGCATTATTAGAAGAATATTTGGGGTGAGCAGCTGGGTAGCTCAGTGGTTTGAGATCCGGGCTTAGAGATGGGCAGTCCTGGGTTCAAATCTTGATACTTTCTAGCTATGTGTCCCTGGGCAAGTTACTTGACCACCATTGCCTAGCACTTAACATTCTTCTGCCTTAGAACCAATACATAGTAAGGTAAGGGTTAAAAAAAGAAGACTATTAGGAATTTTGAACTCTAGAATGAGCTGTAATTGGAGACCAATGCTAAAGATGACAAAAAGAAGAATATATTCTTTTAAAGCTATTAGTGCTACAATAAGATTTTCTTCCCATTGAAATTAAAGATAGGGGGAAAGGACCTACTTGCACAAAAACATGGCAAAGAATTAGGAACTAAAGGGAAGTCTATCATTTGGGGAATAGCTGAATACATGGTATATGATTATAATGGGAAACTACTGCACTATAAGAAATAACAAATATTATAAACACAAAAACCTGGAAAGTCTTATATGAAATGATGGAAAGTAAAGTGAGCAGAAAGAGGAGAACATTGTACACGGTAAAAACAATAACATATGATGCTCAATGAATTAACTATTATTAGCAATACAAGGATCCAGGACAATTCCAAGGGTCTCATGATGAAAATGCTATCCATTGTCCTAGAAGGAACTGAAGGACACTGAATACAGATTGAAGATACCATGCTTCATTTTATTTCCTTTGTGAGTCTTCTTTTTCTTTTAAAAGTGACATTTCTTCTTTCACAACATGATGAACATGGAAATATGCTTTATTTGGTAAATTATATTACCTGCTATCATTGAGAGGGAGGAGGGATGGGAGGAAAGGAGAGGACAAAGAACACAAAATGTCAGAAAATCATCATTAAAATTGTATTGATTTGTAATCTATAAAAATACAGAATTTTAATTTATTTTAAATGCTGTATGTGGAACAAAATGAAGATCAGGAAAAGGGGACAAGACAATTGCTTGAGATGAATGTGATGTTAATAAGAAATGATAGGGAGAAAGTAAAATTGCTGCCACTCTTACTTTGTTTTTGCTTCATTTCCCCAGAAGAATGACCTTCAGTCTGAGAAGTAGGAACAAAAACGGTCCACAGGGAATTGAATAACAAGATGTGAGAAGATAGTGAAAAAACACTTAGCTTCCCTGGATGAGTTCTAGTCACAAGGCTTAGATGAATGGTACTGCTTGTGAGTGTGATAGAACCACTGTTGGTGATCTTTTAGAAAGGGAAATAGAGATCAATACAGACAAGCTTGGGTTCATCAATAACAGGCTCGGGCTTGATTAAACACATTTCATTTTTTGGCAAGGTTACTAGAGTGGAAGAGGGGTTGATAAGGGATATGACACAGACAAAATACTTGGATTTCAGCAATTCGTTTGCCACGTCTTCCGTGAGAGCAAGATGGAGCGCTATGAACTGGATTATATTAAAATTTCATGAAATCTGAACTGGTCGAATAACTAGATCCAAAGATAAGAGATTAATTTTTCACAGAAAACTTAGAGGGAAGTATCTAGGAAAATACATCATGCATTCTTTCTTATCTTGTTTTATGTAATATTTTAATCAATTACTTGGGTAAAGGTATAGATTCTATGTTTAAAACATTTGCAGAAAGGGTAGTTAACATGGAATGACAGAATTGAGTTCTAAAATGATCTCTGCATTGGCTTCTTTTTAGGTAAAATTTTATAGGATGCAATGCAAAATTAAACATGGAATAAAAACATCATTTGCACTCCCATGTTACTCCCATGGAAGATATGGGAAGACAATTGCTCAAATGAATTAGTATAATTAGGATAGGACATGGAAAAGGAGAGAGGATGGGTGAAAGCATTCTAGGCCATGGGAAAATATGTCATTAGCCTGTCTAAAGAATGAGGGGATATGAAATTTATATTGGAAAATCATGGATGATAAAGCTAGAAAGATGTGGGTCAAAATTGGATCATATGATTCAGAGTCAGAAGATACCTTAGAGATCATCTAGTCAATTCCCAGAACCTTCATTTTATATGTGAGGAAATTCATGCCCAAAGAAGTTAATTAATTTGTCCAAAGCAATACTGCTGGTGAATATCAGTTGGGACACAAACACATTACCTTTGGTTCCCAATCTAGTGTACCATGTGATGTGGCTTGCTCCCATTTTAGAGTCTTGAATTCCAGACTAGGGATTGAGGGCTTTATTTTATAACTACTAAGGAACATTTGGAAGATTTCTAGGAAAAAATAATATAATTAGCATAATTTTAGGAAAATTAACCTGTAGTTGGCAGAGAGGATTAATTTCATAAGGGAGACAAAAAGTGTGATGAAAATATTGAAACAGTGTGGATTCAAGGTAATTTAGGATCTAAACCATGGGGGAGGATGTTGGTATTGGGAAGGAAGGGATAGATTCAAGAACCTGAGGTTTAAATTCATTATAGTATTATTCAACATTGATAATTCTAATGAAGGCAGCAGAACTCAAACAAACACGGAATTAATGTAGACATTAGTCATTTAATTAGACTCCAAATTTGTCTTGCTTTCTGGGGAATATCTGATTTAGTCAATTAAGTGGCATTCCTTTCTTTTCTCAGAGGGATTTGCATTTTAAAATTTATTTCTAATTATAGAGGAAGTGACTTTGTGTTTTGTTAAAGAAGCCTCAACCATCACTCAGCAAATGCAGAAGATCTCTTTTATCCAGGTGGTAATTGTTTTTAATTGCTTGGATGTTAACTCCCTGTTTGGTCCATAAAAAGAATATGCATCTTTGCCCAGAGAAAAGCCTTAAAACTTCAAGTCAATATCCACCCATATTAGAGCACCCTGGTCAACTATTACCTGATTGCAAGAGAATTTGAAGTTAGTATCAACTCTATTTGGGTGCCTAAACTGGAAGTTGCAGTTAGTAATTAGGGTAGAGAAAAGGGAATACAACTATGATTTCTCTGGTACAGGTACAGGGGATCTCTAGATGAGCAGTTCCTCTACCAAAGTGAAGATCAAATGTATGTAAAGTGCTTTTCAAACCTTAAAGCAAGAAAACAGATAGCTATTAGATAAAATATTATTACTGTTGGGTGCAGCTGGGTGGCTCAGTGGATTGAAAGCCAGGCCTAGGGTTTAAAAAAAATTAAAAAAATATTATTACTGTTGTTTTTTTCCCCCCTGTAACTTATGGTTCATAACAGTAATGGGTAATCTTTTGAGCTTGGTGTGTCAAAATTCGCCAAAAAACTGAGCATAACTCGGGTGGTGTGTCACTTTGAGAAAAAAACCCATAATTTTGCAATATTTATAGTTTAAATAACAAAAATGTATAATTGTAATATATAACTGTATTTAATACACCAAAATAGACAAATTAATATAGGTAGAATTGTCATCTATAGTGCACAGAGTGTCTACACTACAGCAAATGTTGCATCCTCAGCATGTGGCCCTATACGTCTCTGTATACGACTGCATGAGGCCGCGTGTCATCGAAAATGGCTATGCGTATCAGCATTGTCATAGGTTTCCCATCACCAGTTTAGACAGTTGTCTAAGTCACTGAGATGTTAAGTACCTTGACTAGGGCTAGATAACTACTGGCATGTGTTAAAGGTAGCACTTGAATTTCTTTTATTTGAAAACATCTTTCTCCTTCCTCTTCCCTCCCTCTCCCTTCCCTTTTTCCTCTCTCTTTCCTTCTCCCTCTCCCTCCCTTCTCTCTCTCTCTCTCTCTCTCCCCCTCCCCTCTCTCTCTCTCTCTCTCTCTCTCTCTCTCTCTCTCTCTCTCTCTCCCTCGCTCTCACTATCTCTCTCTCATACTCCCATCTTCCACCCCATACTCCTTCCCACAATTAATGATATTAAGATTCATTTAACCCTTGTAAAACAAAAACTTAGCAAAATAACTTCGAGCCTTGTGCATTGTATATGCTGCTATTAATGAAAACATCATAATAGCAATATATATTTTTGGCCTTATCAATCAAGCTAAAACATCTCTGATGTTGATGGGCATTATCTAAGTGTGTAGAATTTCAGAATTCAGGCATTATTCACAAGAATCCAGAAATGCTACTTTAGGCAACATATTTAGCAATTATTTCTGTGTAACTAGCTATGCATATTGAATTCATTTATTCCCATTAATATGCTTCTTGAAGTTGTGATGTATCATGACAAGGGCACGGGGTACATGTAGCTATATTTATTTGAGCTGTTTCAGTCAAGTCCAACTTTTCATGACCTCATTTAGGGTTTTCTTGGTAAAGATACTGGAGTGGTTTGCCATTTCCTTCTCTTGCTCATTTGACTGGTGAGGGAACTAAGGCAAACAGAGTTAAGTGATTTACCCAGGGTCACATAGCTAGTGTCTGAGACTGGATTTGAATTCAGGAAGATAAGTCCTCTTGACTTCAGGCCTGGCACTCTATCTAAACTGGCAATATTTACATACTAGGAAAATGTGCTAAGCTGTCAAAAGTCCCATCTTTCTCCACTGGGGCAAATTAACTCCAAACTTAGCTTCAAAACCCGCCAGGGATTCCTGCTATTCCTCATGTGACAAACCATCCTCCAAGCTGGCACAATTTAGGAAGTAGGTGGAACAGGAATCTCCAACTGAAATGCCAACAGGAGACCCACCTCACAGTGTTCATGGACTAGACAAATGAGTCCCCAGCAAGAGTAATTGCTTATTCCCTTCTTCTTCTCCCTAGTAATGCAGATAAGTAACTTGATAAGCTACTCCATCTGAGAACCATCTTTGCCCAATCTGCTAAGTATTGTTCTTGGTAAGAAGCAGAGCTACTGAAAACAAAACAAGGGAAATGTTATCATGCAAAACCAGACTAACTCCTATGATTTATTTTCCACAGAGCTTTGGAGTTAAGGATTCCATACTAGTTCTATTATTTGGTTCTTTTTTTAAAATATTGGTATTGTTCTCACAAGAGACAATGTATATTAGGGGATAGAGAAAAGCTTTGGATTCAGGAAGACCCAGATTTAAGTCCTGAAGGACCAATATTGGTCCAATATTGATTGGACTAAAGGCCATACACCTAACCTCTTGGTGCCCCATGTAAGTTTCTAAGATTCAATTGCAGAGAAGTTATTTATCTTTATTGTTAGGAGGATGAAGAAAGGAATAAGCATACCTCATTTTCCCACTTAAATCATTTTTCTTGCTGAGATATTATATCTCCAGCAGGTAGAATTTTGCCTAAGTGATGTTCAGGTACCACAGCCTATATAATTTCTTTCCTGAACCCCCAATTACTAATGCTCTTTGCATCTTTTTTTTTTTTTACTTCAATCCTTACCTTCTGTTGTAGAATCAATACTGCAAAATGTTTTAAAGCAGAAGCCAGGGAAGAGGTTAGGCAATGGGGTTAAATAACTTTCCTAGGATCACACAGCTGGGACATGTTTGAGGCCAGATTTAAACCCAGGACCTCCTGTCTCTTGGCCTGACTCAACCCACTGAACCACCCAGCTGCCCCCTGCTCTTTGCATCTTGAAATGACTGTCTATTACTTTATAAATGAGAAGCAGGATGATGCTGTAGATGGAAGCTAGCTTGGGAATCAGGTTGACCTGGTTTGAAGTTCCATTTCTGATATGCATTGGTTGGGTCTCCTCAAGAAAGTCACTTAACATTTCAATGTTCCTGGTAATTCTCTTAGACCATACATTATATAACAACAGCCAGTCTACATTGGGAGGGAGTTTTCTCATCCAGGAGCTCCCTACATCATGAATTCCCTATCCTGAAGAAAAAATAATTAAAGTTGGCATTGTCTAATTAGGCTCACCTTGTTGAGCTTCTCAGTGTGTTTTTAAAATTCATTAAAAAAGTAACTACCCTTATCTCTGTGTACACAGGGGTTATGTGAGTTTTAAATATAGGTTTATTAGAGTATGTGTATATTAAGCATCATAATGTGTACATACACATTATATTATATATGTTATTTTCAGAATTTGTTGCTAATTTAATAAATACAAAGCATGGATCAAAAAATCTAAATTATTTAAAAATATATTTATATTACATTTAATTCATTTTTATTTTTTCAAGTTTTATTTTTTACATATTTTTTCCAGATTATATATGGATATACTTTTAATAATAATTTTCTGACACATTGAGATCTCTGTTCTCTCCCTTCTCCCACCCCTCTCCCTCCCCAAAATGGCAGGTAATATAATATAGGTTGTACATGTGTGATCATACAATACACAGTTTCACATTTGTCATGTTGTGAAAGAAGATACCTGTCACTTATGCAAGAGAAAAATTCATGGAAGTAATAAAGTGAAGAATAATGTGCTTCAATCTGCATTCAGACTCCATCACTTCTTTCACTGGTGGTAGGTAGCCTTTTTTTGTCAAAAGTCCCTTGGAGTTGCCCTGGATTCCTCCGTTACTGATTATAACTGAATCATTCACAGTTGATCATCTTATATTATTGCTCTTACTGTGTATCCTTTTTTATTTTCTTTCCTAGGTACATGCTGTATTTCTCTAAGATAAGATAAGAACACATTTCATTTTTCTTTCTTTCAGTGCTAAATGTTTGAGGAATGTTTCTCATATTAGAGATCTGTCTGAAACATTTATTTCAGTTCTGCTGGCTTATAAATGCTTGCTGAACTGAATTTAACTTGTTTGTGATGATGCCTCTTTGAGTTATATTTAAAAAGCATTCTGATATTGAACTTGATGAATCATGGTGACTTTGGGAGATGAGACTGTGGCAATAATGATGAATAAGTAGCATATTTTGAAAAAATAGAAGGAAACATTAATAATTGAAATGAGACCCATAAACATTTCAGAATGAATCAATGCTAGTAAGTCACTTTAGTGATCATAGTAGTAATAATAATTTCTGTTCATTAGCAGGTACTCTAATGATCAGGCACTTCTTCTTAATTATAAGAGAAGAGGCTGACAGAGTGGAAAGAATTTTGGCTCTGGAGTCAGAGGACATAGATTCTAATTTTAGCTCTGAAGATTGTTACCTATATAACCTTGAGCAATTGCATAACCCCCCTAGAATCCATTTATTCTTTTGTAGAACAAACATTAGAAGCAGTACCACTAGGTGGTACTATGGATAGAGTTCCAGGCTTGAAAGACTCAATCTTTTAAAATTCAAATCTGGCCCAAGACACTTACTAGCTGTGTGACCCTGGACAAGTCCATTTAATACTTTATCTCAATTTCCTCATCTGGAGAAGGAAATGGCAAACTACTGTAGTATCTTTGCCAAGTAAACCCCAAACAGAGCCATGACAAATTAGTCACAACTGAAATAACAGAACTGAATATCTGACTGAAATAACAACAACAGAATGAGAAAGAATATTCAGCTTCTCAGAGTTGTAAGGATCAGATCAGGCAAGATTGGGAACGTTCTTTATAAAGCTTAAAACATGACATAAAGGTCAACTACTCTTATAAGTTCTCTTTCAAACTGTATAATCTCAGAGTTCGGAAGTACATTTAGACATCATGCAGTCCAATGTCCCAATCAATTAAGGAATCATCTTTAATAAATTCCTTGAATGAAGATTTGAACTCAATATAACCTGAGATGAGAAACGATTGATAGTTTTTCCCCCAAATTAAACATCTCAAAACTACATTACTTACTATAAGCGGATGTGTTTCTTTTTGCTCTCTTCCTCCTTCAGTTTGAGCCTTCCTTCTCATTTCATCCTCCAGTTTCCCCTCAAATCCTCCAATTTCCTTTTCCCACTTTCATTACATTGCTAAGGTAATTTTTGCTAAAGTAATTTTTCCAAAAATGCAACCAAGTCATCAGTGACTACCAAATTTTTTGAGGTTCTAAATAAGTCAGAGAGTGATAGGCACAGGTTTGATAGAAAAGACAATGTAATGAAATTAGGAAAAGGAAATATGGAGGATTTGAGGGGAAACTGAAGGATGAAATGAGAAGGAAGGCTCAAAGTTGTGAAGATGGGATTAACTCTACCCTGTCCATTTTTAGACTTAATCACCAGAAGTGTACACACCCCACTTATCCTTAAGTATGGGGAGGTCTGAGACCCACTTGTGAAAAAGTGGGTGACGAATCCGAATTGACTGACTGCCTCCTGAACAGTCTAACCAAAGCTTTAGCTGTAATTAGTATACATAAAGCAGGAGGAAAGCACATGGAGAGATGAAAGGAATGGTCTATATAAATTGCAAGAAGTTCCTATGAAAGGTCTCTCGCCTTCACCTTGATCCTGGAGAAGCTCTGGCTGAGGACCAAGGACTGCTTTCCCTTAGAACTAACATGTGGGTGAGTGAAAAAGGCTGACTCCCTTCCTTAGCTTTCCTGGAGGTACTAGCCTCCAGAGGTTTCCCTTGTCTGGAAGGAGACCTTGTGGCAAAAACCCTTGCTAATTAACCTTTAGGCTCTCTGTCTGGGGCTTCTGGAGCCCTGTTAGAGTAAAACCAGGGCTTGAGCACATAGTCTAGCTCATTAATCTAAATCTCTTACTTATTTTCTTTCTGATTTTCTTACTTTCACTCTTTCTCTATTTTATAAATAAATTGCTAAAAATCATTTGGAATTAGTTAAATTCCTGGTGACCATATTCTTAAATATTCAGTCTAACCATAATAATTTTACCCCTTGGTTCCAAGGCAGAAGGGTGGTAAGGGCTAGGCAATGGGGGTTACGTGACTTGTCTAGGGTCACACAGCTAGGATGTGTCTGAGACCAGATTTGAATTGACTTTAATTTCTTGCACAATTCCAAAACAAATATGTTAAGGGGATTGTTTGTAAGCAACTAGAAAAAAAGGAGCAATCATAAAGAATTAACATGTCGCATGAAGAACAGTTTATACCAGACTAATACCATTTTATTTTATTTTTTGTGATAGTTTCTAAAATACAAAATCAGAAGAATGCTATAGATACGTTTTGCCTCAATTCTAGGAAGGTATTTGACAAACATTTTCATTCTTTGTGGAGGAAAAAGATGGATATGTGACTAGGTAGAAGTATATTTAGTGGAGGTCAGAATTGGTTGAATGTCTGTATCTAAAGATTAGCCAAGAATGTTTCAATGTCATCTTGGAGGTCAGTCTGTGGTTGAGAGCACAAAGGATTTGTGTTCGACCCTATGCTGTTTAATATTTTATTGCCGATTTAATTAAAGGCACAATAGGCAAACATAAAATTTGCTGATGGCACAAAGCTAGTAATGATGTAAAACGCACTTTGTCAGGAATCAAAAATATCTTGATAGAATAAAACATTGGGCTGGCCCTGATATGATGATTCGTTGGTCATAAATGTAGTCTTAAACTTTTAAGAATTCACTTCATAAGTAAAATAGAAGGAATGCTTAACTAGATTAGGGTTCAAGAGCAATTTGGAGATTTTAGTCATTTAAATATGTGAAGAAATTGATTAACTTTTACATGGCACTTAGAGGCTGGGAAAAGTGTATGGGTGTTGAAGAAAAACTAATGCCTCTGGTGTGAGGGCTTGCAGAGCCCTTTTTGGGGCTGCTCAACCACATTTGGTGTCCATTTGGCATTCATCTCCCACACACCAATAAACCTTCTCACAGATGGGCTAACCAAGGTTGAGGGGAACCAATAGACTACAAACCCATCAGTGAGTTAACAAAGTGTTTACCCCAAACATGTAAAGACTTTCCCCAGTGTAGTGGGCAGATGAAAACAATTTGCTCCAACAGCCCTTAAGTCCCTCAGGATTGTCCTGGATCATTGCTATTAGTAGCAAAGTCGATTACATTTCTTTGTCCCACAATGTTTCAGTTACTGTGTATAATGTTCTCCTGGTTCTACTCTTTTCCCTCTGCATCAATTCATGGAGGTCTTTCCAGTTCATATAGAAATCAAGCAGTTCATTATTCCTTACAGCACAATAATATTCCATCACCATCACATACCACAATTTATTCAGCCATTCTCCAATAGAGGGAGACTCCCTCATTTTCCAACATTTTGCCACCACAAAGAACGTGGCTATGAATATTTTAGTACAATCCTTTTTATTATCTCTTTGGGGCACAAACCTAGTAGTGGTATGACTGGATCAAAGGACATGCATTCTTTTAAAGCCCTTTGGGCATAATTCCAAATTGCCTTCCAGAATGATAGGATAAATTCACAACTCCACCAGCAATGCATTAGTGTCCCAAAATGGGCAGAAATATTTTTGGAAGGGACCTTATAAGCTGGAGAGCTTCCAGAAGAAAGTAATCATTAGGGTAAAGAACCTTGAAAAGTGTTATGGTTCATTAAAGGAACTTGGAAGTTTATCCCAGGAAAGAGAAGACTTAGAGCTGGCTTAAAGTATTTGAAAGGATGTCACATATAAGTGATGCCCAAAACTTATTTTTCTTAAATTCAGAAGGCAGGACCAGGAGGAATGGGTACAAGGTGGAATGAGCCAAAAATAGGTTTGATGTAAGGAAGAATTTACTAAAAAGCTATCCAAAAACTTAGTGGACTGACTTGGGAGGTAGTGAATTCCCTCTCCCTGCTGGTTTTCTAAAGGAGATTGTAATTTTGTAGAAGGATTTCTTGGTCAGCTCCAAATTGAACTAGATGGTCTCAGCTGCTTCTTTACTTTCTGAGATACTGTGATTCTGAGATTTGGAGACTAAGAAGAGAAAATTAGGCTGAGTGCCAAGAAAACTGTAGAAAACTTACTGACCCCCACACTGCTCACTGCCACCCAAAAACTCACCCCTCTTCAAAACCAATAATCTCTCAGTGATACAGTGTGACCGTGAATTACAGAATAGCATTCTTTCTAATAATTAAAATGATAAACTATTCGAAGAACAAAGGAAAGATATGTACTAAGCAAGTAGATGCTGCAAAATATTAAAAATGATGACTTCTACTGAAGAAGACAGCTTTGACAACCACTTGCTGCTGGTCTACCGTTTCAGAAAAGCTTCCGTCATGTTTCCTTTCACCCTTTTCATTGTCTGACCATCTCTTCCAGTCTAGTAAACTACAATATTGCTATATATGGAACCATTCCTCTTCTGTTTTCCAGTTCAATCAGTTCTGCCATTGTTCCTGGATAAGAAGTGTTCATTTATTCCACTATAGCCTCAATAACCCTTTGTCCTTTCCTGACCACCACTCCACTGTGTATTGTCTTTTATTAATTATTTTTAGATTACATATTGGTACAATTTTCAATAATCATTTTCTGACATTTTGAGATCCATGTTCTCTCCCTTCCTCCCATCCTCTCTCTTCTCCATGGCAGCAGGTAATACTATATAGGTCTTACATGTGTTATACAATACATATTTCAATGTTCATCATGTTGTGAAAGAACATACATATTACACAAGAGAACAGTTCATGGAGGAAATAAAGTGAAGACTAGCATGCTTCAATTTGCATCCAGAATCCATAAGTTCCTTCTGTAACAGTGGATACCCTTTTTTGTAATGAGTCCCTTGAAGTTGTTCTGGAACCTTGCATTGCTGATAAGTTAAGTCATTCACAGTCGATCATCATACTTTATTGCTGTTCCTATGTATAACATTCTCCTAGTGCTTCTCACTTCACTTTACTTCACTTCATATAAATCTTTCCAGTTTTTTTCGTGATCATCTTGATTGCCATTTCTTACAGCACTGTAGCCTTGCATCAGTGTCACATACCACAACTTGTTCAGCCATTCCACATCCTTTCAGTTTTCAGTTCTTGGCCACCACTAAGAGAACTTGTTAGAGATATTTTATACAAGGAGATCTTTCCTCCTGTGTTTGAGGTAAAAAAAGAATACAGTTTTATGGCCCTTTGGCCTGTGCATTGTCTTCTTTAGAGTTTAAATAACCTAAAGACAGGGACTCTCTGCTTTTCTTATTAGTATCTTGGGTACTGTAGCTAAGACCCTGGCACATAGTAAATACAAATACATTTTCATTCATTCAGTCAACAAGTGGTACAGAAGGCAGTACTGAAAATGCCAGAAAAGTGTTTGACAAGTTTGACTGCTAAATTAGTGAAAATGAGAGGATAACAATGTAATCATTAAGAGGGCTAAACTAGAGACAGAATATATGGGTTTGGATTCTAGCTTTGATGCTTATTTACTGCATAACCTGAATGACTTATTGGTAATATGAAAAGATTGGTCAAGGTGCCCTAATTACTATCATCAGCTAATTCTAAACAATTCATCATTATTACCAAGGCAGTAAAAAGGGCAGGTAAGTGGCACAGTGGATAGAGGTTTGGGCCTGGAATTAGGAAAAACTATCTCTCCAAGTTCAGATACTTATAAAAGCTGTGTGACTCTGGGTAAGGAATTTAACCCTACCTGCTTCAGTTTCTGCATCTATAAAATAAATTGGAGAAAGAAATGATAAGCTATCCTAGTATCTTTGTCAAGAAATCCCAAAATGGGGTTACAAAGAGTCATACATTTTTAAAATGAATGAATAACAACAGAGGCAAAAAAGAAAATAATTCTACACTGCAAGACCCAATTCCCTATTTACCCCGTGTGCCAAGTGTAGTGTTGTTTTTTTTTGTTTGTTTGTTTGTTTTGTTTTTGTTTGTTTTTTGGTGGTACTAAAAAGGGCCTTTTTCATAGGAACCAGAAGCATAGTATTTGCAGGCTTGAGGCCAATGGCTTAGCCACCAAAACCAAGCAGAGTTAGGCCCTGGCACTTGTGTACATACATGATGTGCATGGCACTGACAGTTTTTCTTTTCACTTGCTCTGTGTAGTTGACAAGATCTAGGATCATGTTCTTCAAGATTTTGAGCACTAAGCAGGTCTCTTTATTGATTAGCTTCAAGATTCATTTAGTGCCCCAGGTGCCTAACCAGGCAGCAAATGGCAGACTTGAAGATGCCCTGGATGTTATCCTAAAAAATTTTCTTATGCTGCTTGGTATCCTCGTTCCTCAGCCCCTTACCTTCTGTACTGCAACCAGACATAGTGAAAGAGAAAAGGACCAGCTAATTTAGTTCAAGTATGGGCTTAAAGGTTTTAAAAGCCCTCTTATTATTAGGATTAAGTTTCCTTGGCATCTTTTAGCTCATTGTGATACTCTTCTTATAAGACTATATCATATTTCTGGTTTTTGTCTTCTATTTATTTCCTGTCTTTGTTGTATCTTCTGTAAATGTCTTTTAAAATATGCACAATTTTAGGGAAAATATGGGTAAGAATTATGCCTAATGACAAATTGTGGGGCTTTGTGATATATATATGCATATATATGTATATATATATATATATCAGTTAAAGAATGTCCTACACAGTTGCAGTCACTCAGCTACCAAAGGGTGAAAGTACAACCAACCTCTTTATGGCTGTAAGTTAATAGTAGCCTAGGATGCTTGAAATAATAGAAATGACCTTAGAAATAATTAACAATATTTCTATATCTTGTGCATGGAAAGATTCTAAAATTGAATCTTAGGACCCATACTATATTATGTGGGGGAAAGGATTTGCATGTATGCTAAAGGACTTTTTAAACCTTAGCTGGAATTTATTGGTATAGGGAGTTAATTATGTATGCATTTCTATCTCATCTTTCATCCCCATAATTATCATTTTTATCGTTATCTCTAGCCTATCTCTGTATTGACCTATCCTATTTATTTAGATGTTGTTGAGTCAATTGGATCATGTCTGACTCTATCACCTCATTTGGAGTTTTCTTGACAAAAATACTGGAGTGGTTTGCCATTTCCTTTTCTAGTTCATTTTCCACATAAGGAAGCTGAGACAAATAGGAATAAGTGACTTGCCCAGGGTCACACAGCTAGTGTCTGAGGCCAGATTTGAATTCAGGAAGATGTCTTCCTGACTCCTATCTACTGAACCACCTAGATGCACTGCCTCTTTGTTTCTGTCTCTGTCTCTTTCTCTGTGTCTCTGTGTCTGTCTCTGTCTCTCTCTCTCTCTCTCTCTCTCTCTCTCTTTCAGCATACTGAAAAATACTTCACAGCTAGCTCTCAAAAAAAAGTTTGCCTGACAGATTTTTAATTTTAAACTATAATTATTAACATTTTCTCCATTACTTGCTGTAGTTTTAGATAGTTAACTTGACAAAAGTCATGTCCTCATTTGTAGTATTTGTTGATTTCTGAAGTGCAAATACTCACACTGAAAATTTCAATTTTGGAACTGGTGAATCTGGGCACTGACTCCAGCCAACACTGGATCTATTTCTCTGTATTATTAAGTTCTCTGATAACACAGCTAACCTCAGTTAAAAGTTGAAATGCAGAATTTTTGTATTTGTTTTTCTAGAACTAGAATGGAAGACTCCATTCAAAATGTCTTTTGTGATCAACTGAAATTATTTATTTAGTTATTTCCAGGAAATTTTTATTTTTATTAAATTTTTCCATGGTTACATGATTCATGTTCTTACTCTCCCCTCCACCCACCCCACCCCCTACCCCCTTGCAGCTGATGTGCATTTCCATTGGTTTTAACATGTGTCCTAGATCAAGATTTCCATATTCTTGATAATTGCATTAGGGTGAATTTTAGAGTCTACATACCAATTCATATCTGCATCAACCCATGTGATCAGGCAGTTGTTTTTCTTCTGTGTTTCTGCTCCCACAGTTCTTCCTCTGAATGTGGGTCTCGTTCTTTTTCATAAGTCCCTCAGAATTGTCCTGGGTCATTGCATTGCTGCTAGTACAGAAGTCCATTACATTCCATTTTACCACAGTGTATCAGTCTCTATGTACAATGTTCTCCTGGTTCTGCTCCTTTCACTCTGCATCAACTGAAATTTATGAATTGAAGGTTGCAGAGGGCAGATTGCTAGATTAAGGGCATTTTTTCCCCCTTGAACAAGAAATTTCCCTTTACATTTCTAGTATATGGAGGATCAGATTAGATAATATTTGTAAATCATTTAGCACAGTACCTGGTACACAGCAGGTACCTAATAAATGTTTGTTCTCTCCTTCTTTCATACTAGTTGATCAGGCAGTGCTAATATATGAATAACAAAAAAATAGTAGCATTTGAATATCACCTTATTCTGGTATGTCAAGGCTACAGGCTTTGATGATTTGGTAGGTTTTTTGGCTGAGAGCAAAGGGATTGGATTATTTCTCTAAGCACTTGGGGAGTGTGTGTGTGTGTGTGTGTGTGTGTGTGTGTGTGTGTGTGTGTGTGTTAGAGGGATGGCTGTACAGATGGGGAGAAATTTTTTCAGAATTTCAGAGGGAAAATTCAAATGGAACCTTTGATGGGACCCCTGGGTCTCCCAAATTCACATGGCTGTTGGGGGTAGGATATGGGAAAGAGAAAAACCCTTTTTTAACCAAATGATTCCTTCTCAGGACAGTTTTGTTCACCTAGAATGACTTGATGCTGAACTCCGCTGTTACAATCTGGTTTCCTCTTAGAGGTATATCTGATTTTTTCTTAGGCAATCACAAGATATTTCTTATGTGCTATCACCTGTCTTTATCTAGTGATAAAAACATTTTATTCCTCTTAAATTGATTAAAATTATACCCAATTTAAAAATTGGATGGGTTGATTTAGTTGAGTTCTCTGGGTCTTCTGTGATTTTATTAATTGGGGGTGGTTGTAGAAACCCCATCCTTTCATAAGGATTGTGTGATCATCTTTACTGCAGATCTCCTTTTCTACCCCCAATTCCTACCTGGGCATGATCAGAAATTTAATTGAGGCTAAAAATATGGAGATCTGACACATTCAAACCTGGTGAGTCACAGACACCCCTGGGAAGTACTAGCAGGCTAGTGACAGGGGAAAATGACTAAACATGGAAAATATAATTCACTTATTTCATAGCTGTGTCTAGGGCTGAGTCCTATAGAAAACAAGAAGGGACCGAGTATATTAATAAATGTGTTTTGGACATGTGGAGAAGAAAACTGTATATTTCAAAAATTTTTTTTTGTGGCTGATGGGATCAATTAGGGTCCAGACTTACTTTTCAATTGACTTTCCCTGAAGAGGAATAAATTTAAGTGAGTTGCTTTTGAAAAATGCATAAGATGCTGCTACTGTTGCTTTTGGAATTTTTTTGCATTTTATTTAATGTTTAATTTTGTAGTTGGGACCTGAGGCAATTCTCAAATGTTTCAGTTTTATGAACTCTGTTAAGGCAAACAGTAGTTGGAATATTGAAAATGTGTTAGCAGCATTATCTCCACCCATCAGGAAACTTGCATTTAATTCTGCTCCTGCACCTAGATTTCCTATTTTCTTCACCAGATAAAACCTCTGCCTAGCTGGTAATCAGTTGTTTTGAGTTGATTTTTTTTTTCTGGAAAGAAGAGCATGGATACAGAATAATAAGGTGCCTTTATAATGGTATCATGAGTTAGGTATTTTCAAGGTTTATAGTGAATTGTTGCATTATTTTATCTTGTACTGTGGATGACACTGACTGTATATTGAATGCATTCTAATACTTAAATGTTTTTGGCACCTCACTGATGTTCGAAGGTATAGATCTCTACTCGTCTATGTCTCCCTTCGTGTGCTTCTTTTACCTATGTTTACTCAGACATTTTCTATCTGTGATACATCCAAAATGCTAAGGGCCTTTCTCTCTTTTTCCTGACGTTTCCAATGAAGTCTGGATATTGTCCATTGGTTGCCACTTGTGACCTGCCCATGTTTTTCCAGTCAAGCATTTCTCTGATAATATGTATATATATATATGTATATATATATGTATATATATATATACACACACACACACACACACATTAACAACATTATTCTCATTTGTATGATATTGCAGCTTTTATTTATGCCTATCCACAACAGATTCTCTTTTCATTCAGGTGACCTTCAACTTTCGGTCCTTAGAGACTATATAATGTTTGACTTACAGTCCTACATACCCAGAAGAAAAACTTTATAATGACACAATTGACTGAAAGATATTGAAATACAAGATTCTACTGTGCTGTTATTTGTTGATCACAAATAAAAATGATTTGGTGAAAAAAATTACACATATCAGAATCATAAAAGATATGCTGAAAGGTGAAAAACACATTGATATCAAGAATCAAATTCAATAAAGAGTTGTATGTTGCTAAATATTATACCACCATCATGGAAGAAGATCAGACTATAGAGCTTCCTGTGCATTCTTGGAAAATGAGCTGAGCCTAAGATAGGATACCTACCTGGATTGCCTTTGAAAAATTGCAGCCTTCTTTTTTTGCTTCTCTCTGAAGATATACTATATGTACATAAACCCACATATGATGTATATATAAATAATGCACATGGATATATAAATAGGCATGTGTATTTGCAAATATACATTTGCATGCATATAGGTGTGTACATATTCTTTGGGGAGAAACTGGGTTTCATTAATTGAAAGATATCTATGTATACACACTTACATATATATCTAATACACTAATGAGAATTAAAATTTATGTAAGGTGAAGTGCAATCTTCATTTAGGCCCCAATAGAAGAAGCAGGAAGCCCTCTTAGCAGAGACATTGAATCCAGCAAGGATTCTGGATCATCTTTTTATAGGGTTCCAGACCTGGGGAAGGTTTTGGCTAGTGAATACTAAGGAGTGAGTCTTGATGTCAGCTGAAATCTTGTCCTGGAATAAATATATTTAAGAGGTTTATGACCCTTTATTTATTTTCTAGAGATGACACTGATCTGCGATGGGGATTAGTGGGTGATTATGCTAGAGGATTGTCATTGGTGACCCTGATGTTCCTGGTGTTGCTCAACTTTACTATTTTATTTTGAAAAATCTTCTGTGAACTGTCTCTGAAATGATCCCCACCACCTAAATTTGTATCTTTTTTAAGGGACTTTCATATTGTTTGTTGTTTTTAAAATCTTTTTTATTATTTGTATTAAGTTCCTTCTCCAAAGTTGCATAAGGTTTCTCCTTAAATTTAGAGTAAATTGAAGGTTTTTTTAAAGTGGTGAATGTTTCCCTAAATGACTTCTGGGAACATCTCCCAAAGGGATGAGATGTCATTGGACCAGCATATATTTAACTAGGCTCAGATGATTTTCCTTAAAGAGGCAAGAGACTGTTCTTGGAACTATGTTGTTTAAGGGATGCAAAAGACTTAGTTTATGGGGAGGTGGTGTCCTGAGATTTAGTATAGTTCCCTCTGCCTTGTAGAACTGTTGATCTAAACTACAAGTATTTGTTTTTAGTGATTTTTCCCCTTGTAATCTTTTATAGGTAGAATGATCTATGTTGCATTTGGTGGCGTAAAAAGGGGGGTGTTTAGGAGGATTGGAGTGTAGTTGTGGACTAGCTAGTAAAGTATGGAGGTTCCCTCCTCCTCACAGCCACCTCTATTTACTGAGGGACTAACGTACGTGACACCATTGAGGGGTTGAAGGAATGGTATCCCCTCAAGGAGAAGTGAGAGATACCCCGATTTGATGATGGTGCCAGTTGGGGTAAACAGAAACTTTCCCCTTCTCCCATCAGTGGGTCAGGCTTGAAATGGAGATCAGCCTGCCAGTGGTACTGCACTCCTTCCCAGTCAAGTGTCTCTCTCTAATAGAAACCGAATGCAGATGTGACCTTGAAGGTACTTGGGTGCTTAATCAGGAACAACAAGACAAAGAGGATGAAGGTAGGGTATCAACAGGATAGGGGTTGCACGTAATCCTTATGCCAAGGTCCTTCACAGTGGCAGGTGCCTACCAATGCCTCAGACTCGAAGGTGAGACAAGGTGTCCCCCCCACCAAAGCTTCAACTTCCTGAACCCCACTAATGATATTCCTATAATCTATGTTTACTATAAGTCCAGGGGAGATACAGTTGAGCAAAGCCCAAGGCAAATGGGGTTCAGGGATTGGCTCCCTAAAGGAAGTCCAGTAACCCCAAACCCAGTTGAACTCAGTTGATGTTGTGTGTGATAGTTGAGAAGACAAGATGACACAGGTGCAGGCCTCCTAAATAAGTCAGGAAAAACCCAATGGCCACTTCAGGGGATCACAGAGCCAGCCCTTAACCACTTTTCTCTCCGGCTCCCAAACCCCCAAAAAGCCCCTTGGTCAGGATTTTCCTTCTCAGAAGTCTCTGCTCTTCCAATGGTCACTTGGCTCTTCTTGTTCCAAGATTCTATGACAGTTTGTCCAAAAAATGTTAGGGCTTGCCTCATTCTTAAAGCGGTCCATTAGTGCTTCATTGCATTCTGTTCTTAAATCTTTTTTTTCTAAATAGTTTTTTATTTTTATAAAAAATTTTCCATGTTTACATAATTCATGTTTTTACTTTACCCTTCACCAACCCCTCAACCCTGCCACCCCTACCCCTGTCCCAGTCAAGACTTATTTACATATTATTGACAGTTCTTACATTGGCGTGGTCTTTTTGGGTCGACATCCCCAATCATGTCCTCATCTACCAAAGTGTTCAAGCAGTTGTTTTTCTTCTGTGTTTCCTCTCCTGTAGTTCTTCCTCTGAATGTGGGTAGCGTTCTTTTCCATAAATCCCTCAGAATTGTCCTAGGTCATTGCATTGCTGCTAGTACAGAAGTCCAATACATTCTATTTTACCATAGTATATCAGTCTCTGTGTACAGTGTTCTTCTGGCTCTGCTCCTTTCACTCTGCATCAATTCCTGGAGGTCTTTTCAGTTCACATGGAATTCCTCCAGTTTATTATTCCTTTGAGCACAATAGTATTCCATCACCAGCATATACCACAGTTTGTTCAGCCATTCCCCAATTGAAGGACATACCCTTACTTTACAGTTTTTTGCCATCACAAAGATCGCAGCTATAAATATTTTTGTGCAAGTCTGTTTATCTTTGCTCTTGGGCATAGTTCCATATTGCCATCCAGAATGGTTGGATCAGTTCACAGCTCCACCAGCAGTGCATTAACATCCCATTTTTGCCACATCCCCTCCAACATTCATTACTCTATCTTAAATCTAAATCACTTCACTAGCTTGAGTTGGGCCTGGACTAGAATAACACACACACACACACACACACACATATGTACATATAATAACGACTTGAAAAGATAAAATATTCTAAATGCCTTAACTGATGTCTGAAAAATCTGATATGAGAATACAGAGAAGTATCGCTCTTCGGACCCTTTGAGCATGAACAAGAGAAGGCTTCATGGAGGAAATGGCATTTGAATTTGACCGTAAAAGAGTCAAACAATTGAATATATGAGAAGACAAAGTATTATAGCAGAGAGAAGAGTATAAACTAAGGAATCAAGGCAGGATATGTAGATTCTGGTCAGTATGTGTCAGGCCAGTTAAATGATAAGCCTTAAGGGTGCAAAGAGAAGATGGAATCTGAGGGAGTGGGATGATGGGAATATATGATTGGCAAGCTAAGGATTTTTAATGGAATATATGACTGTAAGACTTTCAATCAATTGTGTATATAATTTTAAGTTCTTTTGGGAATTACTTCACCCGTTGCTAATTTATGCTGATAAAAAAATACTCTTATAGCACTGTATAGTTGGCTATTACTTTGCAGTTTACTTTGCTCCTTACTGGGTCAAGAGAAAAAGGATTTGGCTTTAGAGTCAGTGGAAAAAGGAGAACCTGAGCCTAGTCCAGGCTCCTATGTGACCTTGGCGAAGTAACTTAATTTCAGTGGGACTCAGTACTATATTTGTAAAATGGGAAGGAGGGGTTGGTCTAAGTGGCTTCTATGGTCCCTTTCATTTCTACGTTTATCATCTTAGCTTCCTAGAAATCTCAGTGTTAGCCAGTCTCCCACCAACTAAACCCTTATTTCGCTAAGAGAGAAAGGGAAGACCTTAATAATAGGATTCTATGAGCCTGTAGCTATTTTACACTTGAATGAGGATTTAAAAAACCTTAATTCTCTAAGACATCATAATAATATTTGTCAAAATGTCAGTGATCTGGTTATGGCTTTGGAAAATGGAATCAATGCCTTCTTCACATTATTTGCAGTATTGGTCAGCTGCCTTACTTGTGTTTCATTTCTGAGCAAGAAAAGCATATAGTTTGGATACCTTAAATATCATGGATAAAGGCTCACTTTCTGTTGATCTACTGAGCAGCATTCATGATTAAAATAAGGCTCAAGGTTTGAAATAGATATAGAGATGAATACTTGTTTCTTCATCTTACTAATTCACTTCAATTTAATTCAACATTTAAGTATTTACTATGTGGTAGGAACTTGGCTAGGGTTGGATGAACAGATGAGACACCACATAGACCATGTCCTCAAATGATACTCAGGATTACTTTATTATATAAAAAATTGATCTTGTGCCCAACAGGGAAATCTTTAAAAAATTCAGATCTGTTTCACCTACCTATAGGGAAATTCTGCCTACCCCTCACCTCTCTTCCTCTTTTCTCCTTTTTTAGTTTTATCTACAGTAAGAGCTCATGTATAGGAAAAAACCTGAGGCTAAACAGGAAGATAAAGTCACTGAGTTACAGAGGTTCAAACAAAGGAGCTGTAACTTAACTCTAAGTTAACTATAATTGTAGCTGCAATGCCGTGGGAGGATGCCAGTTTTGTCATGTGAACCAGAGCTATGAATAGAAGTATATTTAACTAACAATCGATAATAATAATTTTTGATATATTGATTTTCCTTCAGTTTTTAAGAGTATTTCTTCAATCAGCAAAGACTATAGTTTTTTTTTCATTTTTTGTGCATCTTTTTTATGTTGGGGGTGGATATTGTGGTTACTATGTCTTACCTGGGACTATCCAGAAGGATTCATAATGTGTAAGATTTTCTGATGGAGTCTGAGGCATTGTCAAGTTCCTTCAAGAGCCTGGGTCAATTAGCACTAATAGGGAACTTTTAGACCACACAATACACTTGGTAAACATCTGCTGAGTTACTCTTTGTCTTTGGGAAATGTCTGGTAGAAACTAGGAAGTTAGCTAAACATTTGCACTGACAAAGGAGTACTAATTTATTTCACATTACGAGAGCACTTTAAATATTGTCATGAGTTCAAAAATTTCAAGACAAAATTGAAACTATTTTTTCCAAGTATGTCCTATTAGAAAGATTTTTATTTCACTATTGTTCATATTGGTCCACATCTTAGGCAGTTTCCACATAGAAACAAATATTTATATCTGTATAATCTGAATAAACTGTTTCTTGTTTGCTCTTTTAAAAATATTCAGAAGAAAAAGAATCTGTTCTAATAAATAATATAAGATTTAAATGAGAAGTGACTCAGAGGATGAGAGGGAATTCATTCACAGTTGTGCATTCAGGGACATTAAAGTCTCTTTTTCAGTTCTTTTGAACTCAATTCCCTTCAGTAAATATATTAAGAAAGTTGTTGATAGCTATTGGGATACACTACAGCAAGCTAGAAAGAATACTATGTACAGAGTGCCTTTTGACAGAAAATGAAGAGTGTCTTTTATCACAGAATATTAAGGAGGTGTTTAATGAAATAATTGCCATCCTTACTCCTTATTATAGCGAGGGACTGAATGTGATTAAAAAAAAAAAAAGATCTTGAGGAATCTCCGTAGAGTCACTCTACTTATACATGAAAACAAAATGTTTAGATAAATGGAACTTGTTATAGTTTAGAAATGGTCGAGGTATTTAATTTGTAGTAGCTGTCCCTATTTTCTCTCTTTTGTATTAACTGACAGTGTTTATAATATATAAGAAACTAGATGTTAATCAACACATGCTTAAAAACATGCCAAGAACTCAGACCTAGAAGGGACCTCAAAAAACATCTGGTTGAGACAAAGAAAAGTTAAATTGGATGGTTTTAGATAGTCCTTTAGTAACAAATCCAGACCACCCAACTACCATTCTAGTATTTTATTCACTACTTCATGCTGTCTTGACAGAACAATATTTTTGTTTAGGTGAACCTATCACTTTTCACTACCCCTGAATCTCTCAATAATTCATGAAGTGACCCTAAATTTGTAGCTTTTTCCCTGGCAGCCATTATCCAATATGTGACATAAAGTGCCTAGAAAGAGCTCAGAGGTCTGGACCCCTCACTGCTTATCATTTTCAGTAATGTCTAATGTTACAAAGAGAGTCAAAATCTCTCTTCACAGCCATCCATACCAAAACAATAATATTTTTTGATGACAAGAGTGTTTTTTAAATAGAAGGACTAGCAGCAATGCAGTGAAAATCTAAAAGTTGGTTGTCAAATTTTTAAAGGCAAGTGCTCTTGGATTCCTGGTAAAGTGTGGAACTGAGAGAAAG
Source organism: Gracilinanus agilis (assembly GCF_016433145.1). NCBI lineage: Eukaryota > Metazoa > Chordata > Mammalia > Didelphimorphia > Didelphidae > Gracilinanus > Gracilinanus agilis. The sequence continues at coordinate 215,299,868 of NC_058132.1, read as the reverse complement.
AGCATACTTTAATGGGCTAGTGACTGATCACCTGCTATGCTGAAGGTCAAGTACTAGCTCTCTTTACACAGGCTTCAATTCCATTTACAAAGAGATTGGGTCCTCAGGGGAGTTGCTACCCTTACCAAGCAATTTGAACATCTAGCCTAGGAAACAGTGAACAAGAAAGAGCACTGGGCTTGGAGTCAATGGATGGAGGTTTGAATCAGTTCTATTCAATTCTACCTGTCCATCCCTAGACAAGACATTTAACCTCTTAGGACTATGGCTTTTCCCCTATAAAATAAGTAATTTGCATTCAGAGATTCTTAAAGGGTATATGTGTGTGTGTGTGTGTGTGTGTGTGTGTGTGTGTGTGAGAGAGGGGGGGGGGACCTTTTTGGCAGAATGACAAAGCCTATGAGTCTCTTCTCAGAATATTGTGCCATAAGCCTAGGGATTATTTACTTGGGGTTGATTAACTTGTTTACATAATTCATTCATCTTAACATTAAGTATTAATATCATTTTATAATATAATATAGTATGTAATAGATTGCATTTGTATATGATATATACTGCATAAAATAATGTTAATTATTTTATAACATATTATATCTATTATATAAAATAATAAAACTATTAATATTTAATATTAAGATGAACAAAATACATAAATCTACTTACATAGAAATATAAGTAACAAAATATTCTTTAAAAACAAGTTAGTCAATCCCAAGTAAATAATCTTTGGGTCTATGTCCTTTTTATACCATGAAAAAGGATTAGGTATTAGGCCAGTGTTGGTGAGCATTTTTGATTTCTTGTGCCCGAACTGAAACTTCAAGCTGCCTGTGAGCCCCTGCATTACCCCAGGGAGTGGAGGGAGGAAGTGCTCGCTTTGGGTGGCTGGATAGAGGAGTGGGGAATGCAAAAAACATCCTAGAGATCTGGGAAGAAGGGGAACAGAGCAGCTCCCTCAGTGCTGGCCAGGCAGGCATGCCAATACTTTACCAAAGCTACATTAGGCCATTAGAATGTAAGTCATTCTTTGTGATTGTATCCCCAGCATATACACAATGCCTGGGATATAATAGGTACTTAGTAAATACAGGATATCCCACTTAAGTCTTACAACATTAAAAAAAAAGTTTTAAAGTTAACTTTGAAATAGTTTAAGGCTATTAAAGAGCTAATAAAGCTAGTTACCAGAGCTTTTCTATAAAAATTCTGTTCTTTGGAGGCATTGGGCTGTCATGAATGGAACATTAGAATAGTAATCAAGTGACCTGATTATTAAGGCTGAAAATTGCACTAAGAATTTTGGGATAATGCTGTATTTAGTGTTTGATAAGCCAGACCCATCAACTCTGCTCATTGGGTAGCTGCTGCCACAGAAGTGAATGGAATAATTCTGTTTAGGAGGGTTAAGATCCCTACACAGTCTTTACATTCTAGGGGACAATTAGCAAGAAGTAGTAGAAAGTTGAGATCAAGCTTTCTGTTGCTTCCATGTGGCGAAATCTGCTTTTAGTGAAAAACAAACAATAACAACAACTGTATAAGTGGTTTAGTAGTCACTGACTTTTTTAGTTTGTTTTTTAGTTTTTTTAGTTTCTAAAATTGCTGGGGTGGGGGTCCCTCTAAAATTTAGATGCATAAAAACAAAGTACTGGGATTGATCAAACATGCCTGCCCACTGAAATTGCTCAAGAGGTAAGAATTGTTTGATCAGATTGCCCTAACCAAATTCTATTTGCTTTCCTCTCTATAGAGATCATGGGAAGGTAGGTGGTGCAAATGGATAGAGTACCAGGCTTGGAGTCAGGAAGACTCATCTTCCTGAGTTCAAAACTGATCTCAAACACTTCCTAGTTGGGTGACCCTGGGCAAGTCACTTAACCCTATGTGCCTCCTCAGTTTCCTCCTTTGTAAAATGAGCTGGAGAAGGAAATGGAAATCATTCCAGTGTTTTTGCCAAGAAAACCTCAAGTGGATCACAAAGAGTTCAGTATACGACTAAAAAACAACAAAAGTTCTTTAAATAGAAATGCTTCCAGTGATCACATTGAAAGGGAGTAGCAGGTACTTGGCAGTCAGTCACTATTCTTTTGTAAAACACTAAAAACCCCGTTCAGCTTTATGAAAGTCAATAAATTTCTAAACCATTGTTTAAATAAATTGATTAAAATCCAGTGAAAACAACATAAGCTTACACAGTAAATCAAGAAAAAAATTGGATAGATTTTGAGGATACTGTCATATGGCAAATCTTAATGGCTTGGGTGTTCTGATCTCCAAAGAAAAAAGCTTGACTAGAGATATAAAATCTAGGGTAGCTTAACACACCTTCCTTCTCTAGCTGGCTTATGTATTCCTAATTCTTCCGGCTGAAAGATTAAGTAAAACTCTCCCAGCAGTCCCTGTTCATGCTTTTGCCTTGTCACTGGAGCTAATGGAGCAATTGATGTCAACACTGAGAAATCTCTCCAGCTTTGTGTGGTTTGGCTCAGGTGACAGCCACTGACTTAAGCATGTGCATGCAAATTAACATGGGAAAGGTGAGTGACAAGGTGTCCTGAGCGAACTGTTTCCACGCTAACAATATAAGGAAAAAGTTTCTATAGAACAGTGGTTCCCAAAATTTTTTGGCCTACCGCCCCCTTTCCAGAAAAAATATTACTTAACCCCCTGGAAATTAATTTTTAAAAAATTTTAATAATGAAAGATAAATGCACCTGTGGCCATCACTGCTCTCCTGGATTGCTGCAGCACCCACCAGGGGGCGGTAGCGCCCACTTTGGGAATCTCTGCTATAGACAATAATTCTTAGCAGCTGGGGAGGGGCTTAATTCTTAGGGCAAAATACAGATGTTGCTGAGGCCATTATGGAACAAATAAAACATTTTCCCAAGATACTTATAATATAAACACATACATCAAGTGCTTAATTGAAATATTTGATCCATGCTTTGGGTTATCTGGATATATGCTCCCTGTAATATTATTTCTATTTCTAAATACATTCTTCCAAAGCATACTAGGTGGTGTAAATAATCTACTAGGCTTGAATCTGAATAGCCTTACTTAAAATCTCTGTTCAGACATTTAATAGCTGTGTAACCTTGGGCATGTCAGTTAATCTCTTCCAGGCTCAATTTTTTTTATCTGTAAAGTGGGGATAATAATACCACTGAATTGATGTAATTCAAATAAGATAACACATATGAAGTGCTTTGTAAAGCTTAAAGGGCTATTTAAAAATGAGTTATTGTTATTTTTATTTACTAAGGAATGATTACTTACTGATTTTTTTCTTTCTGCAAAGGAAAACCCACAAGGTGAATACATTTTCATAAAAAATTCTTTTTATTTATATATTTATTTATAAAAATAAAAAAAATTAAAATACTAACAACACACATTTTTTATCACTTAATGATTTACCAAGAGCTTATTCAACACCTACTGTCTACAAGGTACTGTAATAGATGCTAGGGATACAACTAAAAATGAATAATATCTCTTCCTCTCAAGCATCTTTCTATGGAAATGATTCAAAATGGAAGCATATACATGACAATTTGAGGAGGAATAGAGAACTCCAAGTCATGGGTCTGGGAAAAGATTTTCATAGGAGATAACTCAAATAATTCTCAAAGGAAGTGAAACACTCCAAGAGGCAAAGGCATCCAAAATTGCATCCAAAATCATAACACCAACATTCTAGACATGGTAGAGAGGCTATACCAAGGAACTGAGGTGGGAGTTTAAGATACTAATTTGGAGATACTAATTTGGAGGATTATCCAATTGACTTGTTTAGTTGGAGGATGTGAGAAACGGATGTAACATGTAAAAAGCCTGGCAAGACCAGCCAGAGTCAAAGTTGTGAAGGCTTTAAATATCAGGGTGAAATGTTTGTGTTTTACTCTTGAGGCAATAGGAAACTGTTATGGTGCCTGGCTAAGGATCAGGACAGAGAGGGAATTTGATCTCACTTAAGTTTCAATAGTAAATTGCTTTCCCCCTTAAAAATGAGATGATTTTTCATAAATAAATTAGGTGAACATAGAATACATACCTACCACAACTATGGGAAAGGAAAGAATTTAAGACCAAGCAAGAGATAGAGAACATTACAAAATGTAAAATGAATTACTTTGATTATATCAAATTAAAAAGTTTTTGTACAAATAAAACCAATGCAACCAAAATTAGAAGGAAAACAAACTGGGAAAACATTTTTATAATAAAACTCTCTGACAAAGGTTTAATTTCCCAAATATATAAGGAACTAAGTCAAATTTACAAAAAAACAAGCCATTCCCCAATCAACAAATGCTCAAAGGATATAAATAGGCAGTTTTCACATGATGAAATCAAAATGATCAATAGGTATATGAAAAGTGTTCTAAAAATCCCTCCTGATTAGAGAAATACAAATTAAAACAACTCTGAAGTTCCCTCTCATACCTAGCAGACTGGCCAAAATGGCAGCAAAGAAGTGATAAATGTTGGAGGGGATATGGCAAAATTAGGACACCTGTTGGTAGAGTTGTGAATTGGTCCAACCATTCTGGAGGGCAAATCAGAACTATGTACAAAGGGCTTTAGAAGACTGCCTGCCCTTTGACCCAGTCATACGACTGCTGGATTTGTACCCCAAAGAAATAATAAGGAAAAAGACTTGTACAAAAATATTTATAACTGTGCTCCCTGTTGTGGCAAAAAATTAGAAAATGAGGGGATGTCCATTGATGGAAAATGGCTGAACAAATTGTGGTATCTGTTGGTGATGGTGTGCTGTAAGGAATAATGAACTGGAGTGTGAAAGGAGCAGAACCAGGAGAACATTGTACATAGAAACTGATATATTATGGAACAATCTAATTTAACAGATTTTTCTACTAGCAGCAATGCAATGACCCAAGACAATCCAGAAGAACTTATGAGAAAGAACACTATCCACATCAAACTATGGGAAGAGAAATGTAGATGAAAAACACATGATTGATTATCTGGTTCGATAGGGATATGATTAGGAGTTTAATGTTAAAAGACCACTCTACTGCAAATATGAATAACATTAAAATAGGTTTTGAACAATGATACATGTATAACCCAGTAGAATTGCTTGTCTGCTCTTGGAGGTGGGGAGGGTCATGAATCATGTAACCATGGAAAATATTCTAAATTAAAAAAAATTAAAATATATGAGATGATTTTTGGCTTTTGCAAATTTTAATTTAAAGCATTTTCTTTAATAGTTTACTTTTTCAAAGTAAAAAATTTAAAACATTTACTAATATACCTTTGACTTTTGAAACTTTGAATATATATTTATTTGAGGAGGATCCTGCTGAAGAATGATCCATTATAATCAGAGCACTGGTAAATAATCACTGGATTAGATTGAAATGAGTTCTGCAATGTGGTCCCATCCTTGTGCTCCTACAGATTTAGAAACCTAAACCCCAAACTGAGCTCTCTGCACTCCCCTTTTCATGCTGCTCAGTGTCAACTATAGATGAGAAGGACCCCACTTCAGAGAATTTCATGTGTAGTGACAACAAACTTGAAATTGACCCCCCTTAACAATGTTTATCTTAATTTATTTTATTTACAAGTACTTAGAAATAGTGTTAGTCTAATTAGGGCCTTATTTGTTGTGTAAAGGAATTAATTTGAAAACATCATTAAAACCCCCAGTTTTGGCTTAAAGGGGGTCTAACATGTTTTTCTGCTTATAACTTGAAATGTTTTGTGTTCACCAGCTGACAGAAACATTAAACATGTGTATGCTTTCAGCTAGGAATATGCCTTCCCAGCTGCCCCGTCTAAGCTCCTGCCAAGTGTTTGCAGTGGTTTTCCTTGATATTGTTTTCACATTTTCTTTTATCATTACATGTCTCAGATGCCAGAGCAAGGCTCCCCTGAAAGATGTTTAAATCTCTGAACTCAGTGAGAGTTTCAACGTGAACAAACATGGGGCAGTGTTCAAGATCCCAGCTCTTTAGAAATCGCCTTCAGGAAGCCCAGAATTAAAATACAGAAGGTCATTATTTCACAGAATGAAAACTATTTGTTCATATGCCAACGGGAATTGTTCAAAAATGTCCCTTTGCCGAACAGAACACAATTAAGTGACTAACTGAAACTTTTACTAAGTTTCAAAGGCCAAAAAAAAGCCAAATCTGAGACTAGGCAGAAATATTCAGTTTCCATAGTCAGATTTTAATATCTTATTCAAGAGAATGGCTATCTAATAGATCTGGAAATTAAAGAATGATGTTGGAAGTACTGAGGCTTAGTCTGTTCATGGTAATTGTGTGTGTTTGTGTATGTGCACACGTGTGCGTGTGTTTTATTTCGTTTGTTCTTATTTTTGCACTAGGCACATGTACAACAGAAAAAAAATCAAATACTTTGTCAGACAGGGAATTTACTACCATTTCTCGTGGGTAAACTTCTCCCTTGGGTATCTCAGGATTATGATATAGATCAGGACAATTTGAAATGCATGGTTGGAGGTATATATAAGAGCAATTCATAGTACTTTACTAGAAAATCAGGGAGTACTAAGGACTACAAAAATAAAAAGAATATGAGACCTGAGTTCAAGTCCTATTACTGACATAGATTAAATGATCTTCCACAATTCACTTAACTTTTTGAGTCCCTACACCACCGTTTAAAAGCATAAGTTGCAGAGCAAGCCACTGACTTACACTGGTAGAGGGAACTCCTTATAGAAATCTGTGATACTCATAAAATCTCAGATCTGGTGCAAAAAAATCCCCCAAACAAAAAACAAAAACAAACATTCCTGAGACCAATATTTGAATAGATGTTATGTAAATGTTCAATACCAGGCAAAATCCTTAAGAAGATAAAATTGATACCAAGAAAAATTATAATAGCATTTAATTAGTAATTTAATGTTTGCTAAGATAACATTTAATATGAAAGAAAAAGAACCCATATCTTGCATCCAAAATACTCATTGGAAATCTTGTTTGTTATCATGTGGCCTTAGTAGCCAATAAATGAGTTAAATTCAGCTTTCTACATAGACTATCTGGAGGAGTAGCTAAATGCGCCGTAGATAGAATTGATAAGCCCCCAAGGTTGAATTTGAGATGATTTAATTTCAGAGCTCTATTTCTGGATGATGGATTTTGTGAGCTGAGTTGCCATGGCCAAAGAATCATTGCTATAAAATCTTCATCATTAAGTCAATAAGCATTTATTAGGTTCCTTTTTTGTGCAAAGCACCGATGATCCAAAAAAAGAGTAAAAATAGTTTTTACTCTCAGAAAGATTATAGTTTAATGGGGAGAGACAGTGTACATAACATAACTATGTACAGGTATGCTTTTTACAGGATGAATTTGAGGTAATCACCAGAGATTATTATTTTTTTAAACCCTTACCTTCCATCTTAGAATCAATAATAAGCATTGGTTCAAAGAGGGGTAAAAAATAATGAAAAGAAGACAATGGGGGTTGAGTGACTTGCCTCTGGTCACATAGCTAGAAGTATCTGAGGCCAGTTTTGAACATAAGACCTCTCATCTCTAGGTCTGTCTCTCAACCCACTGAGCTACTTTGTTGCCCCATCAGCAGATTATTAATTAGATAATAGATTATCAATAAATCATTATAATTATTAATATTATATAATAATAATTGATTATTAATAGCTAATTATTTATCAAGAGTTTATCCTGGATGGATATATGAGAAATACATAGATAGGTTTGCACAGATGATTCTCTACTACAGAACACATCTTTAGAGTTATAGACAAGACTGAAAATTGAGAAAAAATGCCACTGTGTTTATATTTTTAATATTTTTATTATTATTTATTTTATAAACCCTTATCAGAAGAGTGGTAAGGGCTAGGCAATGGGGGTTAAGTGACTTGCCCAGGGTGACACAGCTGGGACAGTGCCTGAGGCCAGATTTGAACCTAGGACCTCCCATCTCTAGGCCTGGCTCTCAATCCACTGAGCTACCCAGCTGTCCCCTGCCCCTGTGTTTATGATTTGTTGACCAAAAGAAACACTTGATTTGATCAACCTAAAGCATCTTTGACGCATTCCCAAATAATTTGTTAAGATCATGAGGATTTCTTGATCTTTACAAGTTCCATTATTGCACTCGCTTCTTTGAAATATTAGCAGACACAAATTGAAGATTGGCTGAATGAATTATGGAATATGAAAGTAATGGATTGTTATTACGTTATTACGAAATAACAAAAAGGACAATTTTGTAGAAACCTAAGAAAACATATGAACTGATGTAGAGTGAAATGAGAAGAACAAAAAGAATAATTGATACAATAATAACAGTATTATAAATATAAACAGCTTTAAAAGACTTAAGAACTCTGAATTCAAAGACCAGCCATAATTCCAGAGCATCAATAATGAGTCATGATACTTACCTTCTGACAAAGATGATGGACTTAAAGTTTAAAATAGGACATATATGTTCAGTTATGTTCACAGCCTAGGAACTTGCTTAGCTTAACTATGCATATCAATGATAGATATTTTGTTCTTTACAATGTAGGAGATAGAAGGAGAGAAATTAGATTTTTGTTAAAGTTAATTTCTTTTAAAATTTTATCAGAAGAAAACTCCATCAATATATACCAAGGAAGATTTTTGGAAAGGCATGGCAACAATTGTATAGAATGAGAAAGCATTGGGGGTTGAGGTCTGCCCCTTTGGAGGTAGTTCTCACACTGAGGAGATCATTGCTCCATTCAAGTATCAAAGTAAAGGTTATAATATGCAAGTGTTCATGGATATACCATGAGATTCTCGTAAAGGCCACAAAGACTTGACAAATCTTGTGTACGTTATAGTAATTTGTCAGATATGATGGCCATGTTTCAGTGCTTTTTATAGTACTCCAGTTTCCTTGACACTATTTCCACTAATCAATAAATGAATGGAAACTATATTAAGCATTTATTATATGTAAAATATTCTGTTATGTTATAGATAAAAGGCAAAATTGACTTTGCTCTCAGAGAGCTCTCATTCGAATAAGAGAAGACAATATCCACAGTCATTTTCAGCTACAGGTCATATGGGAAGACTTCGTGATCCTTAGCATGCAGCAGGAAAGCAATTGGTTACTGCATCATCTTTAATATTACATCCTCCAATAAAACTTTTATCTATTTTTGATATTGAACTATTTGTACCTATAGTTCAAAGCCCGATAGTGGCAAAAACACTCTTCATGGCTGTGGCTGTTGACAGGATGGTTTATGTATGGCCTCAGGCTCTAATATTTCCCTTAGCTCAAGATGATCTCCTGGCAGACTTAAGAAGAACACAGTATCTATTGTGATACTAACATATTTGTTTTTTTTTTAAACCCTTGTACTTCGGTGTATTGTCTTATAGATGGAAGATTGGTAAGGGTGGGCAATGGGGGTCAAGTGACTTGCCCAGGGTCACACAGCTGGGAAGTGGCTGAGGCCGGGTTTGAACCTAGGACCTCCTGTCTCTAGGCCTGACTCTCACTCCACTGAGCTACCCAGCTGCCCCGATACTAACATATTTGTGCTTGCATTAATTGCTGTTAAAGGTTAATCTTAAGGTTTATTTTAATTTTTTTAATAATCATCTCTGAAAGACTAACTGTGATCAAAACAATGACCTACCACAATTCCAAAGACTTATGATGAAACATGACTACCTCTGGATAGAGACCTGAAGGACTGAGTACAGATTGGAGCATATTTTTCTCTTCCTTCTTTTTTTTTGGCAGGGTGAGGTGGGTGGGGGGTGGAGAGAGGACATTGATAATAAGGACATTTGTTTTGGAAGACTATACCTATTTGTAAAAGGTTATCTCCTTGCATTCTCACTGGGTACAGGAGGGACAGAGAGAATTTGGAACTTAAAGAAAAAGAAAAAAAACAAAAAAAAATTCATAGCTAACTCAATATGCACCCGCTAAAATGATGGAAAAGTGAAACCTCAAGCCCTGCCCCCACAAGACTGACTTTCTCAATTATACAAATAAAGCTGATAGCTGATGACAAAGCCAGCAATAGGATCCAAAATCCTTCATTGCTATGCTAGATAGTCAGTTTTCTTCCTTCTCTGAATGAAGTAATATTGATATTCCATCACTAATTTTTGCCCAGAATAAAAATATGGGAAGTTACCAGATAAATGAAACAAAACACCAAATCTGTTTTCTTCACTGTGAGGAGAACACTATGTTTTCCATTTTGGCTGTATTATAGAGCTCTGCATCTCAAATTGTTCTACTTAAAACAGCAACCTCTCAAACTGGGGGAAATTGCAGTTACTTTGGTTACCCCAGAGAAGAGCAATTGAGTATTTAATCAGTTGTGAATTTTGAGCAACAAGTTGGTACTTTAAAGTCTGCATACAAAGTGAAAAGATCACTAAAAGGAAAGGAACCTAAACTCTAAGTAGGTGAAAAACTCATAATAGTTCCAGACAACAGAAAATGAAACAAGCCTCTTAGCAGACAGGTGAGAAACAGGCTGGCTATTCAAACAAAATGTTATATACATTGTCAGAGAAGTGCCTTGTAGCATGTGTTTTTTGTTTAATTTTCTTTGCTATAAGGGAGGGTTCAGTGTGGACATCATAGAGAAGGATGATATTTCCAGAAATATCTGTGATGGAACAATAAACTGTATCTAGCAATAAACATTTCTTAAAAAGTATATAGACACAAATATACACAAACCTCTAAAATGTAAAATGACATGTCATTAAAAAATAAACTTATTTTCCAACTGTCATCTTCCATTCATGATGTTCCTTTGTTCATGTTATTTTCCTTTGTAGTTGGTAGAATAAATATTATGTGGAAAAGTTAAAGAAAGTAGTGTAAATCAGGCCTCCAAATTGCCTATTAAATACATATACGTAATATGTTATATGTCACATTAATACCTATTTTATATATTAATATAAATTTAGAAGTGGATATGTGCATATATACATGCATACATACATATATACATATATATATAATATGTATCTACCTACATTTCTATGTGTGTGATCACCTAAGTATTCATAGGATTATAGATATAGACCTAGAAGGGACCTGAGAAGTAATTTGTTCCAACATTTTCATTTTATATTTTGGAAAACCTGAAGTCCATGGAAGTTAATGACTTGTTCACCATCACACAAGTAGTTGGCATTAAAAGTAGGACTTGAATCTAGGCAAACTATAGAGTATATACAATATAATATAATATAATGTGATGTGATGTAATATAATGTAATATAATATGTATATATTATAAGGCTCATTAGAGTAGCTAGTCTAATCTTTTTGTTTTATAAATAAGATAAAGGTCTCCAAGTTTGGTTAGATGCTCCAAGTCACATAGATTATTAGCAATGGAGTCACTACTTGTATTCATCTCTCTTAGATCCTAAGCCAGTGTTCTTTTTATTACTTTATAATGGTTCCCTACCTTCATTCATTAAAAACAAAGCAAAATGATCTTGGCAAGTTGCTTCCCTAGGTATTTAATCCTTTAGTCAAGTACCTTTCATTATTCCAAGAAATATCACATTGACGGATAAACAATAGAGAACTGAAATGGTCACAGAATCTGAAGATTTTAAAAAGATAGTTATATATAATATATATATTAAATATATATTAAAAAGATAGTTTTAAAAAGATAGTTATATATATACATATATATATATATATATATTTTTTTTTTCCCCCAGAAGGATGTGAAGGAAGAAATCATCAACACAGGGAAGTCTTGGTGTGGAAACTAATTCCAATGATATAATCATCAACTTGTCAGTAACTTAGTCTTTAGAAATTATTTGAGATTTGGACTTGCCTAGGGTCTCACAGCTAATATATGTCAGAAGTAGAAACAAATCCTGATCTTCCTGATATGTCTGACCCTTAAACCATGCTGACTCTACAATTGATTGCCTAGGAAATCTTTTGGAAACATTCTTTTAAAACTGATAAGTCTCTGTCAGAATGAAGGGGATGTTCTAATTTCCAGAGTCATAGCTTGGTCAGAGCAATGTCATAGCAATTATTAAGAAAGCATTGGCAGCACACTTTTAGGTAAAGACCACTTCTGGGAGCATCTACTCTCAGCATTGACTAAGAAGAGAGCCTCATTCATGAGGTTGTCATAACCTGGTCATTTGACAATGTGGAAGGCAGTACCAGGGCTCTCCATGGCATCCAGATTTCTGGGTAGTCTGTCCCTTCCCTAGCTCTCTATAGATGAAGAAACTGAGGTGCATAGCTGATATGGCCCATGGCAAGACTCAAACTCCAATCTTCCTGACTCTAAGTCCAATATTCTATCCATCACACCTTCTAACTGTTTATTGGGTACATTGCTGAAATAAATCCTTTCCATTAATAGTGGTCTCTCTCTCTCTCTCTCTCTCTCTCTCTCTCTCTCTCTCTCTCTCTCTCTCTCTCTCCCTCTCCCTCTCCCTCTCCCTCTCCCTCTCCCTCTCCCTCTCCCTCTCCCTCTCTCTCTCTCTCGTGGATGGGATAGTAGGTTTTTTACATAAGATAATACAGTATTTTCAAATGTTAAAAACTATTACTCTGATATTTTAGGGAGTATATGAGCTTAGTGATGTGATCCAATGAGACAGATGACCAATGCATCCATACATTCTTGTCCTCTTGTTCATGTTCTCCCATGAATTTTCCAGAAGAGTATACTTCGTGTTCTAAAGTTATCCTTTAGATCTCTTACTTAATTACCAGTAAGCTGTTCTCCTTCCCTCTCACTATATAATTGGCTTACCTTCTCATACATCACTCAGCCATTAAGTATTCTGTTTCTACTATGTGCCAGTCATTGTGCTAGGTGTTGAGTATACAAGAACAAAGAATGAAACCAAGAGACATTTGGGTGACTCAGTGGATTTAGAGCCAGGACTAAAGACAAGAGGTACTGGGTTCAGATTTTACCTCAGACACTTCTTAACTGTGTGACCCTGGGCAAGTCACTTAACCCTCATTGCCTAGTTCTTACCTCTCTTCTACCTTGGAGGCAATACAAAGCATAGATTCCAAGACAAAAGCAAAGGGTTTAAAAAAAAATAATGAGGGGCAGCTGGGTAGCTCAGTGGATTGAGAGCCAGGCCTAGAGATGAGAGGTCCTGGGTTCAAATCCGGCCTCAGACACTTCCCAGCTGTGTGACCTGGGCAAGTCACTTGACCCCCATTGCCTACCCTTACCACTCTTCCACCTATAAGTCAATACACAGAAGTTAGGGGTTTAAAATTAAAAAAAAATTAAAAAAAAATAATGAAACAATCCCTACTCACAGTGTACTTACATTCTAATAGGGGAGATAACATGTATATATAAACTCTACATAGACAGCATAAATATAAAGTTGTTAAATACACATATAAACAGAAATATATATATATATATGTATACACACGCATGCACACACACAAATTAGTAAACTATAAAGTACTATGAGAAGGACACTAGCATTGGGGAGATGATGAAAGCCTTCATATAGAATGTGATGCCTGAGTTTCCTCCTAAGGGAAGAGAGGAACTCCCAGAGGCAGAGGTAAGGAAGGAATGCATTCCAGATGTAAGGGATGGCCAGTTCGAAAACAGAGATAACATTTAGAGTGCTAAGTATGAAGAGTAAAGAGACAATTTTGCTGGACCAAAGAGTACAGGTAGGGGAGTAAAATCCAAAGATGTTGTAAAGATAGATTTGGGTCACGTGAGTAGGGCTTTAATAGGTAAATTGACTTTACGTTTCTCTTAGAGGTAATAGGAAGTCACAATAGTTTTTTGAGTATAGATGTGATAAGGTCAAATTTGTGCTTAAGGAAAATTACTTTGACGGCAAGTATGTAGGATGGACTGGAATGTGGAAAGATGAGGAGTTGATACCAATTAGGACTCTTACAATGTCTGAGGCAAGAAGTAATGAAGGACTGAACTATGGTGGTAGCTGTGTGAGTGGAGAAACTATGTTAGATAAAAGAGATGTTCTCAAGATAGACTATGAGAGATTTGGTAACTAAATGGATATGTTCAGTAAGGGAGAATGGGGAGTTAAGGATAATACCTGAGGAACTTGAGGGATGGTGGTTCTTTTAACAAAATTAAGCTAGTTTGGATAGGGGTAGCTTTAGGGGGAAAATAATTATTATAGTTTTAACTATGTTGAATTTAAGATATGTATTGGACATATATCACCAGTTGCCTACTGATTATTGTAAACTATAACTCAGGAGTTCAAGGGAGAGGCAGGAGCTGGATATGTAGATCTAGGGATCATTTGTATATAGATGATAGTTAAACTCATGAGATCTAAATGAGGAGAGACAGAGACAGAAACAGAGAGTGATGGAGGGAGGAATGAAGGGCAGGAGACAAAGACAGAGGGAAAGAGGGAGAGGGAGAGGGGGAAAGAAAGAAAAAAAGAGAGAGAGAGAGAGAGAGAGTGAGAGAGAGAGAGAGAGAGAGAGAGAGAGAGAGAGAG
>NC_058132.1:215259326-215285317 GCF_016433145.1 Gracilinanus agilis | reverse complement strand
AGAAAGAAAAAAAGAGAGAGAGAGAGAGAGAGAGAGAGAGAGAGAGAGAGAGAGAGAGAGAGAGAGAGAGAGAGAGAGAGAAGGAAAGTCAGGAGGACAGGTCCTTTGGGAAATCTTACATTAGGGGGTGCCATATGGTTGTTTAACCAGCAAGGGAAATATACTGAGATGTGTTGAAATTGTAGGATGTGAAACAGGATAGGGTAGAGCCATGAAAATTCAATGAGTAGAATTTCCAGGAGAGGATGGTCAACAATGCTTTCCTGAATCCCAGAGAAATATTGAGGAAATCTGCATGGTGTGCACCTGCAGCAGAGGAACTTGGAGTATGAGAAGATAAGCAAGGAGTGGTAAAGAAGACAGTCCTTTGAACCTTAAGAATCAATGGAAGATGTTAAGTTAACAAAAAGGAAGCCCCATAAACTTGGAGAAGGTAGGTGAGTGTGTAGAAATATTAAAGTATGGACTGTATCCAAAGGTCACTCCTGAATAAGTTAGGGTAAATGTGTGTGTGTGTGTGTGTGTGTGTGTGTGTGTGTGTGTGTGTGTGTATGTTTTTTTTAAACCCTTATCTTCTATATTTGAATTGATAGTAACATTGGTCCCAAGGCAGGAGAATGGTAAGGGGTAGGCAGTTGGATTAAATATCTTGCCCAGGATCATACAGCTAGAAAGTATCTGAGTTCTCATTTGAACCCAGGACCTTTTTATCTCCTGGCTGGCTCTCTACTGCCCCAAGGAGAAATATTCTAACTCATTCAAGAATGAGCTTTGAATATTCTATTGATCAGGATAAGTGGAAAGGAAGATCCTTCTTATAGGTTGAGTTTGTGGAATTTCATATTACAGAAGACAGAATTAATTATTCATTCTGGTCCAGCATGTATAAGAGCATCACCAGTCCCTTCCCCTGTTAAATTATTGGAGATCTAGCACCCTCTTATGGGAGAAAGACCAACTGCATGACCCTTGAGAAAATTAAAGCTGGTGTTCTCTTGTTGCTGCTTTCTGTCCTCTAGGATCACAGACTGGCGGTTTAATATAATTGGTGGTTTCCCCCCCTTCCCCCTAGAGAACTGCTTTAGCTAGTATTTTAAGTGTCGTTTTTTTCCCCTCAAAGATTTTCTGGGATTTTGGTCTCAGATCCTCAGATCTATGTCCAAATGGAAAGAGAAATAAAATTCTGGAAGTTGCTCCTTTACTTCTCTCCTTGGTCCCATGATTCTTCTAGGATTGATGGTAATTGCAACATCTGTCTTTAAGGATAAGACTCCTGCATTGTCTCTAATTGCTATCTGAGCTACTCTGAGGATAACTGGCAGAATTAAAAAAAAACCACCACAAACTTTCTCCCCTATTATTTCTCTTGATATTCTATATTTCTTATTGATTAATTTTGTTATTTTATTGAGTTTGCAAAGGATGTGTTTATTCTTAATTGTAAAGAGGGACTGAAACAAGTAGGATAGTAAATGACTGGGATTTAGTAGAAAAAGAGGAAGAAAGAGGTCATATCTCTGTCTAAATTAGCTAATTAGCTTTATTGCTTGTTTTTAAATCTTAGCTTGGGTAGAGTCTTTCAGAAAATTTAATTATTTTATTATTATTAACTGTTGATAGCATTTTACAATAAACCCTTAAAACTTCCATTGGCTTTTTATTGGGCATGACCTGTAATTTTGTTGAACTCCCGGTGTTTTAATGCCCTCTTCCAACATAGAACAGCAGCTACTCAGCAACTTAACAGAATTGAACAGTTGCCTTGATTTTCTCAGCTATTAAATGAGTATAATAATAGTACCTATCTCCCAGGGTTGTTGTGAAATGATACTTGAAAAACTTCTTAGTACAGAGGCTGGCACATAATAGGAGCTATATGAATGATAGTCTTATTATCAGTTATTATCAATTTAATAATACTTTGCCATGAATATGTATATATATATACATATATATGTATAACAATATTTATATTATGATGTTCTTATTACTGTTTCCCATTTTTACTTTCTTGAGCAGTCAGGCACAGGACTAGTTTATTTCTAAATGCCTATGTTGTAGCACCAAGGATTGATAAAGAACTCCTTGAGAAGGCCTTAAAATATGGATCTTAAATATTCAATGACTCTTCTGCTAAATCCAGGATTTTGTCAGGCTCTTGAAATATATTTTTGGTCCTTAACATCCAAGCACCCACTTCATTCAGGTATTGTTTATTGAGAGTTAGAAAGCCTTTTTTATGAGTGGGGAGAAATGTTTATTTGTTTCATTTCCTCTAGAATGGAAGACAGATCAAGATTTAGATATGGCTCACAACTACTCTACCACTAACTCCTTCCTAACCCAAATTGGGATAAGCCAACTTTCATAGTTATTTAATTATCATCAGTTGTTATTTTCAAAAAATACTGATATTTTTTATTTATGTAACACCTTCTAAACTGTTCAAAGTATTTTGGTAGCTATTATCTCATCTGATGCTGCTCACAACAACCTTATGAGTTCAGTAAGCTAGATTATACTGTTAGAAAGGAAGAAACAGAGGCTTGAATTAAACAGAACAAGCACTGAACTACCAACCTAAGTATGACTTCCAAAGGTGGGATCTTTCTAATAAATATTTCTTTCTAATTATGCTATTTGAATGCTGGTACCATTTTCCCATCTTAAGTGGTGTGGAAGAATGGGGAGAGGAGAGATAGAGGAGAGCATGAGCTTTGTTTAGCTCAAGAAGAAGGCATGCAAAGGGGCACATATGGTTGATTTTTATTATTTTATAAATAATTATAAATTAAGATATAGCTTCCAGAGAATTTTAATCCTAACAGTTCTTTTCCTTTAAAATCAAAAAGGCTATTTTGGGGGGTGCCAAAAGGGTTGCATATTAATATTTGATTTGCACAACAAGAAATGACAACATGTACTTCTTTGTCTTCTTTGCAGAAATTGGAAATTGTGAGTATTGGACACCACAGATACTGTTGGACTCCATTTATGGACTGGATGGATCTACTGATGTTCTTCTTCCTCTTTTTTTCCCCTAATTCCATTACAGAAGAACGATGAGGGCTGACAGAGTAACTTTCTCAGGGTCAAACAGCTAGGATGTGTTTGAGACCAGATTTGAACCCAGGACTTCCAATCTCTGGGCACGAGTTCTCTGTCATCCTCTTCTTCATTTTCTTCCTCATCTTCTTCTTCTTTTTCCTCTTCCTTCCCGAGAGAAGAATAGGAGATGGATATCTTTGGAAATGAAGATAACAAATAAATAAAAGATATCAACATATATTTTAATGACATGGCAAAGCTTTGTGTTGGAAAAAATTAGAACATTAAACTTTTTAGAAGTAATGGCTTAGAATGTAGACAGGACTAATCTCTTACAATTCTTTGAACTTTTTAAATGTGTTTTTTGATGATACAACTCTTTTCTATTGAATGTTTTTCAAGTTTACATATATATGATATTTTATCATTACTATCCCTCAAAAGTAAGCAATAACATGACCATAACAAATATGTTAAATAGTATGTGAAAATCATTTTTGAAAATATATGTAAGGAAATGAACCAGAGAGCTTCCCGAGTTCTCTTTTTCTTTTACAACCTATAAATCTCAATGAAAAGGAAGTAATAATTTATGAATTTCTGTTAAGCTAGACTACTTACATGTAAACCACAATATTTAAGAGAATTATCTTAAACCCAGATATATGAGTCAAAAGGAGACTGTAGGAGCTAAATGAAAAGATGAAAGTAATATACAAAACAACTTCATTAATTAAAGGCCTGGAACAGGTTGGTAGCTCTGTGCATAGTGCTGGGTCTGGAGTCAGGAAGACTCATTTTTCTGAATTCAAATATGACTTCAGATACTTACTAGCTGAATGACCCTGGGCCAGTCATTTAATCCTGTTTGTCTCAATTTCCTCATCTGTAAAATGGGCTGGAGAAAGAAATGGCAAAGCATTCTAGTATCTCTGCTAAGAAAAACCTAACTGTAGTCACAAAGAATCAGACACAACAGAACAACAATAATTAAAGGCATTAAAGAAAAAAAGTTGAAATAAGACAGCCCTAAAGGCTTTCATGAAGCTTATCATTTCATAAAGACTAGAAAAATTTTTTAGCATAATTTCTGGTTCTTTTTTCTTTTTGTCTGAAATCTTTGAATTCCAAAGTTTTGTGTCATTGAGAGATCTGATGAATGTACCAACTATGTCATTAAATCTTTGACAAAAATGCCAGAATATTCAGAGCCAACAACAGAGCTCCACTGGAAGAACATTTCTGGGAATTTGTAATTGTCTTAATTTTTAGTAGGTGTTTAGATGTATGATTCTCTCATCCCTAATTGGTACTATACAAAGCCAAATTCTTTCCAAGTGAACCCACAATTTGACAGACAAAAGGGACCCAAACTCACATCTTTGAAGGGTTCTGGGCATATTAAGGTGAAACGATTCTGGATATGATCCAAGAGTCTGGAGACTATGCAACACTAGGGAGTCTGTTCTGTCTGTTAAGTTTAAATGAAGTAAGATCTGGAGAGATTTGTGGGAAACAAGTAGGATAGAGGAGGCCAAGAGCTAAGCAAACAAAAAGGCATAAAACAACTTAGAGAAAGTAGAACATGAAACAGAAAATGTTGAAGTGCTTTCTGAATAAGAAACATTTTTAGGGAAGATCTTAATTTATGTTTAAATTTGAGTTTGTCTTAAATAAACCATTTTCATTTACTAAGAGAACTGAGCATCAGGATAAGGATAGGGAATAACTAGTACATTGTTAGTGATCGCCACGGAAATGAACATGAAACAGGTCATATTTTCTGTGAAGTTATTTAATCTTTTTTTTATTATTTCTGTTTCTCTGGAGTTATTTAATCATTATTATTATCTTATCTCCAATTGTCCAGTCACTAAGACCTTTATGGGATACTTGTAAATCCTTACGAGTTTCTAGTAATGGCATTGAGGACTTAACCCTTACTCCCGCCTCTTATTTGATCATAGGTTCATCTAGTGGCTGCCATTTAGAAGGATTGAAATCTCTTTCTTTTCCTCTTCCTCTCCCCTCTCTTCTACAAATATCCAACCTGCATGAATCTGTTTTGTTCCTTCCCTTAGAGAAAGAGAAGGTCCAGATTCAGGTATACTATGCTGAGATGAATCAGTGAAACTTGCATCTGGAGAATCTTTTTTTGCTTGTGACCTTAATGTGACTGATTACAGTCAGTTGTAAATTGAGAAACTAAGTAGGACAAGTAAGAGATTTATTCATTTTGTTTTCTATATAAGCCTAGTTAATTATATGAAATTGTTTAGACATTCTTATAACGTGTAATTATTAATTGATTTTTAAAGGCATACATATTGCTTACCAATATGAATAAAAACCAGTAATAATTGCTATGGTGAAGTTGATTAATCAATCATTTGATTAATTAAAGTTACTCTTCCTCATTTAAAATAAATGATAAGATGCTCTGATAGATTAGCATGGTAAGAATAAGTCTCTCTTGATCATCGACTTTTGACTAAGTAAGGGAAAGTACTTGTAATTGGAGTGATGCCACATAGGGAGAGTTTTTGGATAGATTGAGGAAATTTGGTCTCACAGGAGGAGACTTGCCTTGTCTTTACTTGTCTTCAAAATATCAAGTGAAATGAGAGTTAGAGTCATTTCAGAAATTGCAGACTTCATGGCTTTCCTGTAAAACTCATGACAAGGAAACTGAAGAAGAACCACTGGCCAGAGGAGGACCTTGTGATATTAGAAGGGTCCTGAGCATTTTGGACTTCCTATCTTCCTAAGGGTATTTTAGCAGCACTCCCAGCGTTAGCATTGGAAACCAATGACAGGCTGGAATAGATTCATGGCTTCATAAGGAGCCCAGCGAAGAAACTATTTCATCCCTGAGGGGGAAATCCTTGAGTACTCCATAAAGTGCGTGTGTGTGTGTGTGTGTGTGTGTGCATGCTTGTGTGCAGAGCTTTCAGTAACAAGAAGTGGGGAGTTGCCTACTTGCCTAATCTTGAGCCAGTTTCCCCCTGAACTCTGCATGTATATATAGACGAGCGATCCCAGGTTTTTTGGAGGGATGCTTGCTTGCAGATATTATATACTAAAAATTACTTAAGGTTGGTCAACTAAATGATCCTTAGATGATAGTTGTTGGGGCTCCCATTTTTTTAAACCCTTAACTTCTGTGTATTGGCTCATAGGTGGAAGAGTGGTAAGGGTGGACAATGGGGGTCAAGTGACTTGCCCAGGGTCACACAGCTGGGAAGTGGCTGAGGCCGGGTTTGAACCTAGGACCTCCTGTCTCTAGGCCTGACTCTCAATCCACTGAGCTACCCAGCTGACCCCAGGGCTCCCATTTCTGACATTAGACCTGTGGCTTAAGCTAATGGTAGTAAAAGTCCCTCCAGACTCCTCTGGGGGTATCTCTAGAGACCCTCGGAGATGTAGTATCCATGAGGGAGCTGACTCATCATGGTGATTTGAATTTGGGATTAGCAACTGGGAGCTTTGTTATATAATCACTATTTTTTTGAATGATTTTTATGTGCAAGAAGCTGTGCTATACTCTTTGACAGTATAAAATTGTCCCTTTACTCAAATAGCTCAAATAGTCCATTTGAGGAGACCTAGATTTTCCCTCTCATTGAGCTAGTGGAACCATTACACCAAGAGCCTGGTATGCATTTTTGGGTCAGTCACTTAATATGTTTTAGTTCTTGGCTGACGGCATAATGATTAGAAAGTCAGATTAGGAATTATGAAGGCCTAAGAATAAGTTTCACCTCTTACACACCTGGTATGTACTGGCTTGATCCTAAGAAGAAATTGCTTTGGTTGTGCTCCTTCATCTTTCACATATAACTATCTCAAATTTGGAGTGCCACTCAGTAATTAAACCCTATATCTCACAAGTTGCATCTTCTGAAAGGCTA
Source organism: Gracilinanus agilis (assembly GCF_016433145.1). NCBI lineage: Eukaryota > Metazoa > Chordata > Mammalia > Didelphimorphia > Didelphidae > Gracilinanus > Gracilinanus agilis. The sequence continues at coordinate 215,278,358 of NC_058132.1, read as the reverse complement.
GTATATCATTTGTGACCCAATTCTGATATTAATGAACCTTTATTGTTGCTTCTGTATGTTTTGTTGTTCTTGTATATTCATTTATTCATTTATCTATATATTTTTTTCTCAATGGAATTATAAGGATTTGGAGGACAAGCATCACAATGATGTGGGAAAAAAGCACTGAATTTTGAAGTTGGAGACCTAGATTCAAACCCTAGATTTGCTTTCTGGGTTTCAGTTTCCTAATTGCTTAGATGGTGACATTGATCTAGTTGACTTCTTTATAATTCCACAGTCTGAATGATGTCCAACCAACAGTTGACCCCACAGAACTGAAATTTATAAATAAGATACAAATGAATATGTAGATTTGGGATTTGCTTGGATGTAGAAATGATCATTAAATACAAGGGAATGCATGAAGGAGGGAGAAAAGAAAAGTAGATCTAGAACAAAACCTTTGAGGAGGAGATGGGCCTATGTTGGTCTAATTTAAGACAATGTTGGAGCCATATAATACTTGGAGAGATATTAACTCAGTTGTTAATTCAGGAAAATGGGCTCTAGATGCCAACTATAATCAAAACCAATGTCTATATACCTGGAGTTAGGAAAATTATTTCAAGGTATTTAGGACAGGGAGAATGATAAAGAGGCAAAATCTATCCTCTAAGATAGGAGCTACAAGATTTCTTAAAAAAACCAACAAAACCAAAAAGGTGGAAAGAAAGCCAAGGAGATAATTTTTGGATAGGCCGGAGAGAGAAGAATCATTGCTTATTATGAGCAGCTGGGATAAAGAAATACATGGATCTTTACATGAGACAATGACTGTGAAATGCAAAATAATAGCTCATGATGAGGGGGGAATAGAAAGGATATCTGTGAAAGTCAGGGCTTCCATCATAGATAATAATTATTGGGTCATTGATTTAAAGCAGGAATGGTCCTTGTTGTGTAGAGACTCTAGTTCTAATGGGGAGACATCATGCAAATAAATATGTGTGTAAAATATAAATAGAAGGTAATCTCTGAGGGAAAAAATGAGGGGCAGCAGGAGGGCAGGGTCAAGAAAACCCCCCTGGGGGGAAAGAATTAGAGCTGAGTCTTGAAGGAAGTTATGGAAGCTAAGAATCAGAAGGGAAGAGGGAGAGCATTGTAAGATAAAGGAATACCCAGTACAAGCATGTAAATGTGTGGTTACTTTCTCTTTTGAAGAATAATTATTAGGCCTCTGTAGCTAGATCACAAAACTTTGAGAAAGGGAGTGAAATGTAAGAATCCTGAAAAGGGAGAGAGGGGCCAGATTTTTAAGGGCTTTATTTTTAATTTTTTAAAATGCATGTTCTATTAAAGTTCCCAGGCATTTCCCTTTCCCTCTCCTCTCTCCATTTTAAGAAAGGCATCATTTAATAAAAAAGATATGCTTACATATAAAAGAATTCATTGGAAGTAATAGGGGGCCAATGGAGTTTATTGAGAAGGAGGGTGTTGTGGTTGGACCCATATTTTGGGAAAATCACGTTGGTAATTGAATGGCGGATGGAATGGAGTTAGGAGTGAGGAGCCAGAAGACCAAATTGCTGGTGTAGAATATTAGAGGTGGAGAGTGGAATGCAGACTCATGGTACTTTAATTAGATTGACAAGTGAGCTGGTGAAAAAGAGGGATATGGACAACTATGTTAGCAAATTAAAGAAAAGGATGAAAACTAATGAGGAAGGGAAAGAAAAGGGAAATAAGAGGAAAATGACAAAAAGAGAAAGGGATAGAGGAAAACGGTAATGATAGGAATGAAAAGGAAAAAAATAGAAGTAAGGATAAATGCTGTAGATGCACTCCAGTTTTTAAACCAAATTCTGTGCTTATGTCTACGCTCTGTCAACCCTGTGCCATTTGGAAGAAATTGTATCATTTTTGGTGGAGCTAAGTAATAAAACAATTGCTATTAACAATGAAATCCCTATTGATTTTTTAATATTTAATAGACATAAAGAAATAAATTAGGGGAAAAGGGGGAATAATGGAAGAATGAGAGTTATAGACAAATTGTGGGCAGTACCGAAGTGGATTCTTTTCAAAGATTGCCAAGGATTCATTCAAGTTGTGGGCCAGTGCTGCTCTCTAGTGGTGATATTATAGTATTCAATGACAATTTTCTTGCCTGCATTGTTGGGAAAAGACCCATTTTAAGAAGAAAATAGATTCCTTTTATATGTAAATATCACTGGGGAATAAAAAAAAATTCTCTTGTTCTTTCCATTACCATAATTAGGTTTTTTTTTATGACTTTTTTTCTCACTTCCTCTCTCTTCTCCTCCTTAGTCATTTCCTCACTCTTCCTTTTCTTATTGTCATAGAATGTGAAGAACTGGAAAGAGTCTTTTGAAACTGAAGACACACCACTTTGTCTTATTTATTTTTATTTTAAATGAGTTTGAATTTATTTTATATTTTATTTTCTATTATGAATCAAATCTTCAATGACTATTTCAATAAACAAAGAAAAAGACTGTATATGAAACTTTAAACTTTCCATGAATTTTATTTTTAAAACATATATATATATTAACTCTAATAAAGAAGCCACACAATTCCCTTATTTAATTGCATGGATTTATCTACCTTTTCATCTGTGAATTTTAAGATGTTTTACATAAAATTAATATTTTTAGAAAAAGATTTATAAGCATATAAAATTAAACTATTGATTAATTGAGGCATGGTGATTTATCTTTAACAAAGTTGATAGCTCATATAAGTGTCAGGCAGAGAAGACAGATGGATAGGGCTAAGCTAGGTGGCACAGTAGATAGAGCATGGACCAGGAATCAAGAAGATCTGAGTTCAAACCCAGTCTCAGTTGCTACTAGTTATGTGACTTTAGGCAAGTCACCTAACATCTCTGTGTTCCAGTTGCCTCATTTATAAAATGACAATAATAGTAGCTCTTGTATCACAAAGCTGTTGTGATAATGAAATTAGTTAATGTATGGAAAGCCCATATGACTTCTGAAGATCCTTAACTCTCATCCCCACAGATCCTTGGAGTTCTCAGAGAATGGACAGATACAGCTACCTCTCTGGGTTCAAGAGGTTATTCCAAAGAGTCAGAGTGACTGATTCTCTAATGCCATTTCCTTGAGCTCCCTGATCAATGTACTTCTTTTTATGATTATCAGTTTACAATCAATTTGGTCAGCCAGCCTTAGGTAGTTCTAAGAAAAAGGAATTTATTAAGGTGATATGAAAATAGCAATTGGTACACTTCCCCCTCCCTAAAAAAGAAGAAAAAAAAAAGAAATATTTTGCTACACTCTTGGACAAGTACATATGGAATCCAGGGGGAAAATGGGCTTAAACTTGCACATAATTAAAGAGGGAAACTCATAGTTCCTAATTGTTTGAGTCCTTTGATTCCATTCATCTGGGGCATAAGAAGTTCTCATTAAACACGATGAATTCATGACCATATGTACTTGGTTTCCAATGCAGACACTGTTGTCAACTTACCTGGGAACATTGTTCAAAATATGGAAAAGTAAAAAATCCTTCAGACTTTGAAGATCTTAAGATCTTCCTTTGATTAGAGGGGACATAAGAGGAAAAAAAGAGTGAAGAAGCCTAGTCAAACCTAAGGCCAACATCTCCCTTTTCTCCCCAAGCAGAGATGTGTTGGAAAAACACGCTTTCTCCAATTTGGGGAATTCCTCTGTTCCATCTAACATGATGCTTTTTATGCCAGGCCCAGAGGGCCTAATGAAACTCTCCAGCCCGTCGAAACAGGCCTCCTGTCTGACATTATTTTTGCTTCAACATTTAGATTTCAAAGACCTTCTTTTTTTTAGTCCAAAATCTACAAGAGAGGAATTGATCCATGTTCTTACCTTGTTAAGGTATCAAGGCTAAAATAGGATGGGGGTGGTTACAAACACCACCCTTACAGATAAAAGGCCCTTTGTCAACCCCAAACCATTGTATAACTGGGAATTATTCATATTAGCTCCTTAGAATCCTGGACCCTCAGTTTTTGTCTTTGTCTAGCACAGTGCCCTAAGTGTAGTAGGTACTTGATAAATGTTTACTTGAATTGAACTTAATCCAAGTCCTCCATGTACAGATGGACTGCCAGAAGCTGTGAAGAGAGCTTAATTTTGCATATGCATAGATCAGAGATTTTTGCAGGACCATCTATTGAAGTGGAATAAATCATTTTTACTAAACAGCATGTGCTACATGTCTATGACATCAATGGAACAAAAACCATATTTTGTATTAGAGTCTCAGCTGGCAAAGATAATTGTTTTTACTAAGATGTTTTTTAATAAGAGGACATGCCAACTCAGACAATATTGTCCAGCCTCCTCTTTATGAAATCAGCCTTCTCACTCTTCTCTCTTAAAAGAAATGATTTGAGAAACTCTGATATATCTCCTATGAAATCTTGGAAATGTCTCTGACTTGGCTATGGTATTGAAATAAAGACCCACCACCCCCAGCTCCCATGAAAATAAAGAGGGAGACAAGCTCCATTTCTGTTATGGCATCCATACTTTAGGGAATCATATCCTCAAGATATTGTCTTCAAATGCAGATGTGACAATAGAGTGAGGCAAAATAAAATTGTGTCAGTGGTAAGCAAGAATAGTAGTCCTTAAAAGATGAAGAACACAGGGGGAGGAGGAGTTAGAGGGTTAAGAACTACATGAAGTGGTGGTGATGGGAGACAGACCAATTTAGCCTGGAAAGTGCAGGAACTAATTCTCCAGAAGGCAGAGGCTCTGAATTATTGTCTTAAGGTATTTGTATGTCATGCTTTATGGCACCTTTTTTGTTTCTAAATAACTTCTCCCTGTCTACTTTCTGGGCTTAAATCTTGATTGGAACTCCAGCAGTTCTTGGCTTTTGAAGACCATTTCTACATTAGCAATTTAAAGGCTAGTGTGACTCATAGGCTCCTATGCTTTAGGACTTGAGAAAACATTATTGATTATCTGGTTCAACTCCTTTGCTATAAAGGTGAAGAAACTGAGGCAGCCCAGAGAAGTTGTGTTGCCCCCAAGGCTTATCCTACCATAAACTTAGGCTCATCAGTATCTTCATTCACAAGATACTGTCACACAATCTACTCTAGTCCCTTATGTTTAGCAGATGAATCAACTGATGCCTGGAGGAGTTATATGATTTGCCCAAGGTCGCATAGATAGTAAGTGGCAGACCTGGGTTTCATATCCAAGATTTTTGCTTTATAAATACAGTATACGTCATAACATGACAAAAAAGGAAAATGATCAATGTTGGAGGGGAAGTGGAAAAATGGGACACTGATACACTATTGGAGCTGTGAACGGACACAACCATTCTAGAGAGTAAGTTGGAACCATGCCCAAAGGGTCATGAAACTGTGCAAATCTGATACCACTATTAGGTCTGTATCCCAATGAGATCAAAGATAGGGAGAAAGGACCTACTTCTACAAAAATATTTCTAATAGCTTTTTGTGGCACTAAAGAACTGGAAATGGAAGGGATGTCTATCAATTAGGAAATGGCTGAACGAGTTGTGATATATGTTTGTAATGGCACAGTATTGTGCCATAAGAAATGACAAGCAAGAAGATCACAAAAAAAACAAACCCTGGAAAGACTCAAATGAAGTGTTATAAAAAGCATAACCAGGAGAATGTTGCACACAGCAACAGCAATAAAGTACTATGATCAACTGTGAATGAATTAACTACTATCAGCAATACAGGGATTCAGAACAACTCAAAGGGACTCATGATGAGAAAAGGTTATTCACTGCCATTGAAGAAACTGTTGGAATCTGAATGCAGATTAAAGCACACCATTCTTCAAGTTATTTCTCCAATGAATTGTCCTGCAGTGTAAGTGCTATGAGTCTTCTTTCACAACATAGTTAATACGGAAGTATGAATTATATGATAACACATATACAACCTATATTTGTGTGGTTTCAAGGCAGGGGGAGGGGTAGAAAGAAGGAAGACAACAGGGATTAGAAAGTGTCAGAAAACGATTATTAAAAATTATGCTTTAAAAATTCATTACTCTTTCCACTCATCATGCTGCCAGAGTCAGGATCTGGACATAAATATTTTCATTCCCTTGGGAGAAAAAAGAATGTCTTCCCTTCATCATTCTGTTGTGGGTAGCCAGAAAAAGTTGGTGAAAATACAATGGAACCAATGATGAGGGAAGCCCCAGTCCCTCGCAGCAGCAATCCTTGTTTGTTGAGCAAAGCCTCAATTTGTATTTTTTTAAATACATAGCCATATGGGAATTATTAGCTCTTATACTTTATTGCATAGTTTAATGTTGGTTCATTCTACTCTTCAATTTTCTACTGTGACTGCACTTATTCATGTTTTGATACCCAAGTCTTATACTTTATTCAAATCATTTTCCTATTACCATACCTTTTCCCAAGTATTCCTCCACTTCCCCCGTTTCCCAGCTTAGACTATGTAGCTGGAATGTAGGTTGGTAGAAGGACATTGCAATAATTTATATATGACTCCATGACTTATGAGATCCAAACAGATATCTCTGAGGTCATACCCATTGTGCCAATCTTTGCCTCTCTGCAATGAATAACATTAGGAAAAAGAACTGCCATTGAAGCTTATCATGGCATTAGCAATGGAGAATTAGCCCTGAAACCCTGAAAAATCAATACCACATTAGTCAGTATGTGTGGAAACTATTCATGTCAGAGATATATGCTGGACTGTGCCCAAGCCAAGAATGGAAAAGAAGGTATTATCTCCTTGATTAAATATTCCCAACAATTGAGTTTGTGGGATACTTGGGTAATTTAAAATTATACATAGGATAAAACACTGGGCATGCTTTCCCTTGGCAAAATTATTGGATCTCAGAATCATTTTATAAGAAAACTGATTAATACTGATAGTACTAGATTTGCACTCTCATTTTTACATTGAGCTATATTTTTTTGTATTATATAGGTTGTCAACATTATATATACATGTCAGGCAGGGAGCAAGTTATCAACACCAAAATCATAGGATAATAAATCTAAGACCCAGAAGGGACCCAAATGGCCATCTAACCTGAACCTTTTATCTTGGAGATATAAAAACTTGAGACTTGGGAGGTTGAAACTCAGACTCTCCAATTCCAGGTGTACAGTTATCTTTCTACTTTCTACTGCTTTGTTGTTGTTTGACCTTCATTTTTTAAGATGATAACGTCTTGACTTGGGCAAGAACTGGATTTAGATAAGGCAGAGTTTCACAAAGTCATTGGTTCTCTCTTCCAGTCATCAAACTTTAGTGGCAAGAAAAAAGTCAAGACAACTGATGATGACCTAGGAAACAGCTGACAACCCTGGCATATCTTATATCTGACCATACTCTAAGCAATTCACAGTGTCTGTTTTAGCCACCTCCATGGACATTAGAACAAATTGTTCTCATCTGCCAATTCTTGGGGAAGTCTCAAATGATGACTATTCTAATGGGGGTAGGAGGGAATTACATGGATATTATGATGTAACAAATAAATAAAGAAATGCAAACAACAAAAAAGAAAACTCCAAATGGTGTCATGAAGAGTCAAACACGTCTGAAAAAACTGATCAAAGACAACAAAAGTATTTCTACCCAGGATATTCCCCTTTTTTACAAAGCCTCAGTAGTATATTCTACATTGCCTCTTGGAAAATACAACTGCCTCTGATATTTAAAGGTCTTAACAATCTAGATCCAGCCCATCTTTTTAAGCTGCTTTCACTTTATTCCTCACACACTCTCTCCTCAAACCAAACTGACCTACTTAACCTTTCTCCATAACTTTCTATCATCTACCTCAATGCTTTTCTTTCATACCTTAAAGGCTTTCCCTCCTTAGCCTTGACTCTTGAAACCCCTATCTCTCTTCCAGGCTCAGTTCAAGTGCTCCCTCTTTCAAGAGGATTATCCTGATTCCCATTGTTGGTAGCAATCCCTTTCTACTCCCATCTCATTCATTTGTATTTATTTTGTATATATCTTGTCTTTATTAAATTGTGACTAAATTGCCCCATTAGAATGTAAAGTCCTTGAGTTCATGGACTGGCTTACTTTAAAAAAATTAATTAATTTGTTTGTTTGTTACATTAAAATATCCAGTCAACTGCCTCTCTCCCCTTCCTTTCTCTTCTCCCATTAGAGAAGGCATAATTTGAAAAAATGGTATATGTATACATAAAGCTATGCCTTATTTCTATTTAGCAGTTATTTCTCTGGAGGAGGACATACCCCAAATCATTTTTCAAACGATATTTCTGTTGCTATATATAATGTTCTATTGTGGCTCATAGTCATATATGTTCAACAAAATTCTCTTTATTTTTTAGATATGAGACCGCTAGCTGAGAAAATGTATATAAAGCCCCCCTTTTCCCCAACTTATTGCTTTCTTCCAATCTTGGCTACATTAATTTTTTTTCCAAAACCTTTTCAAATTAATGTATTCAAAATTATCTGTTTTATAACTCACAATGCTATCTCTTGTTATTCAGATTCTTCTCCTTTCTATAAATCTGATAGTTAATATGTTCTCCGTTCTTCTAATTTGCTTATGATACCTCCCTTTGTGTTTAAGTCCATGTACCCATTTTGATCTTATCTTGGTAAATGGTATAAGAAATTTTTCTGCCAGACTGCTTTCCAGTTTTTTCAATAATTTTTTTCCAAATAGTGAATTATTTTTCCAAATTCTGGGATCTTTATTTTTTGTCAAATACAAGTTACTATAACTTTGTTTTATATCTGTAATGGCTTAATTTTATTTTTGTAAGTTGAGCACCTAGGAGCATAGTAGCTGATTAAGAAAATGTTTAATAATTGAGATCTTTTCCAAAAAGGAGATTCTGTGAGAAAGGAACATATCCTAATTACTTCAAGGGTTGCTGGAACTTATATGAGACATAACAAGTCTTCTGTAAGAGTAAAAAATTAAGCAAATACAATCTACTATTATTATCATTATCAATAAGATATATTTGGCCTGCCTCATTCCATGTAAGGCATATCATTATAATTGTTTAAAGCTTTAAACACAAAGAAGATGAACATTTTAACAACATTAAACACTAAAAAAAATCACTAGTTATCTGCTTCTTATCCACAGACCCTTGGGCAAGTCAGTTGGCCTTTTAGGGCCTCAGTTTCCACATCTGTAAAATCAAAGAGTAGTACTGGATGATCCTTTACAGATCTAAATCTAAGATTCTATGAATTCAGTCTCAAGACTTCCAAATCAACTTATTTTTCAACACATGACATTAATGAACCTAAATTTTGTTTTTAGGTCAGAGAGAATTCCAGGAAGGTCTGGATTCTCTCTCTTTAAACTTGTGCCTGTGGATCATTCTTTGGGCATTGTCCCTGGCCACATTTTCTTATGATGCTTTTAGTCCTGGTATCCCTGTGTCTTAAAACCTTTCCCATAATTGGTACTGAAGAACGAACCCCAATGTGTTTCCTCCTGGCTAAACTTCTCCAAATCCTATTTTCAAATGCTACCACTGGCCTCCTTAATTGGGAAACTCATTTGTAAAGTAAGGAAATTTAATCCGTATGCATTGGATTCTATATATTTAACTAATCAAAATGTTGTTTTGTTAGAGCTTTTTGAAGTCCAAGAAGCCTTTGGAATAATTTTTATGAGACTTTTTAAGCCTTTCTTCTTAGAGGCAGGAAGTCGTATTTTGCCAAGAATAAATGAATTCAAATAGCAAAGGGATTGGGCTTGATTTGAAATGCCAAACCCACAACATTTTGAGTGGGTTCCTAACTGGGCCAAATGCATTTTCCCAATCCTGAAAGTCAGGGCACTTTATTTAAGTAGAGGTAACCGAAGCTGCCACCTAGCATGTTGTTATTTACAAATAGTTATTTGAGTGTGCCTATGGCTTCTAACTCAGAACTGTCTCCTTCCTTTTAAAAGAAAGCCAGCTAGCATGATGGATAGAGAGCTAGACCGGAAATCAAGAAGAACTGGATTCAAATCCTACCTCTGACTCATAGTAGCTGTATCATCCCAGGCATGTCATTTTACTTTTTGGTGCTCTGGATTCAGAAAAGGTGCTGACATATTTTGGTAGAAGTTTCCATCATCTAGAAATTCCCTATACTCATGAAATCCTAGTGTCTATCCCTGTCTGTTCTTTTTGAAGTCATTCTAAAGCTAAGAGCAAAGATGGGAGAGACTATAGATTTTGTCATCCTTTTATTATGGCTGGTTAATGTTATATGAAAAAAATTGAATTTAACTTCCTCTTATTCACTTCATTGGATGTTCTTGATATCTTCCATCATATTAATTTAAAATGATTTAATGAGTTTAGTCTGACCACATTCTGAAACATTTTCTCTGAGCATTTCCTGAAAGGGAAACTATTATAAACAGAATAATAAAGACTGGAAGCCACAGAAAATCCACAGAGACTGCACACTTAGCATCATACTATGGCTCATGTTTCCAAATGATCATCTCCTGGAAGAGATGTGTAATATAAAATTAATAGCAAGTTTATGTTATGATTCTGTCTAGGAAGGGGGAAACAGAATGAGTATTTATGGTCAGTTCGATGACCCATGCTTTGCCCCACATTCTCTACCCTTTCTCATCCATCCAGATGTTTCCTCCTATTTTCTCTTTCATTGTTATGGCCTTCCCATTTTATCCTTTGCCCTGGCATCCTTATGTTTACATTCTTGCTATTCTCTTTCTTCCACTTGCCATATTTTTTTCTACCACCACCATCATATTCCTTTCTAGCTCTCATCCACTCCAAGATTTTCCATCATTATTGTCCTTTGTCTCCCTTGGATTCCGCAGTATAATTTAGCATGCCCACCACTCCACTGCATTAATATTTAAATTGCCCATGTGGTAAGAAATAACGATATTCAGTTTCAATAGTTAGGCACTGTTGCTTGGCCAAGATTCCCTGGGGGGGAGAGTGGGGAAAGATAAAATGAACACACAAAACTTTAGAACAATATCCATCATTCATTTTATTGCTGAAGCATTAAAAGAAGCCTGTAGTAGTAATCCTTAAAAGAAATAACTGTACTAATAGGTCTTCCAAAGACTTAGGACTGAGTCTTCCAAGACGTAGGACAAAGAAATAGGACATTTCAATACTCCACAATGGATACAAGAATGCTCTGGTGAGTTTTCACAATAGCTCATCTCAGCTTTTTTCCTTGTTTAATTGTTAGCTTCAGAATAACTTAGTATCCAAGTGTTAAAGGGCTCATTCTCACCTGGTAGGAGATGAATTAAATACCTCTAGACCAGCAGTTCTCCAAGTGTAGTTTGGTGGTCCTTGGGGGGGGGTCCCCAAATCTATTTCAGGAAGTTTGTGAGGTCAAAACTATTTTCATAACAATACTAAGATGATTGATTTTGAATATAATAAACATCAATAGATAAAACTGACATTAAAAAAAGCAACTTTGGATCCTTGGTATTTTTAAATATGTAAAGGAGTTCTGAAGTCAAAAAGTTTGAGAACTTCTACTCTAGACCATCTGATATCTTGGTAAGGATGCAGAAGGGGAGGGAAAGGCATAAAAGTATTGGAAAATTTAAGTATAAATGTTTCTGACCTCTTTTTAAAATACTTCATTTACCAATTTCAGTTCTCAAACTGGATAAGTCACCTGTATTGCTTTTTTTTTCAAATTTCAGTTATATATTGCTTTTCTTTGCTCTCATTGGCTCAGAGTCTTCTCTCAAGCTTGTCAAAATGTTTATTTTAGCCCTGATGTCTTTGGAAAACTTATGAAGTATGCCCTTATTTGTCAGTTTGCCAATCCTCTTGCCTTCGGAGTAAAGTTTATTGAATCCACTTGGGGAGTTTAATGATGCCTCTGGCAGAAATAAAATCAGAACCCCAGATGAACATGATTATATATCTGGGCATAATGCAAATATAAATTGAGCGATTAGACTTAGATGCATGCCATTTGGGGTAAAGTTTAGCAACCAGCAATATGGAAAGGCTCAGATACTGCAATAGTTTGATAAAGACATTAAATGATGTTTTATGATAGCCTTAAGATCATAGATTTGGAGCTTAAAGTGACTTTAGCAGCTGAGTCCATTCTTCTCATTTTACTGGTCAAGAAACTCAGGCCCAGAGAGAAAGAAAGTGTCTCTTCTTATTTTTAAAAATGTTGGTAACTTTTGTTTGATCACACTTATTTTTGTCAAATTTATGTTTGATTACTAGCAGTTATTTTTTATTGATTGATGGGTAGAAATTATTAATAGAATGTTCATTTCTGAATATATCTCTCTTCTATCTATTACCCCAGGAGCTATCCCTCAGAATGGAAACTAAAAATAGTAGACTTAAAAAATACAATTCAGCAAAAATTTAACAAGGCATCATCTTAATCTGACAGTATATGTAATTTTACATTTCTGCTGTCTCCCACTTCTGGAAATAAGAGATGGAGTTGCATTTTCTCATTTTTTTTTAACTGTGACTAAGTTCAATTGTCATAACTATACGGTGTTTAATTTTAGGTTTTATTGTTGTTCCCCTACCCCCATTTACATTGTTATAGTCGTATAGATTGCTTGCCTGAATTTTCCTCTTTTGCTGCATTAGTTCACAAATGGTACTCCAGGGGAAAAATTATGCACAGCACATTTTACAGTTTAATCTACATTATTTACATGCTCTCCCTTGCTTTCTTACTTCTAGACAACTAACAAAACAACAAATCAATCCGGGTATTGTAGTGTTTGCAGATTCCTAACGTAAGATCTGCTCTTTGGAGCCCATAAAAGATGACTCTTACAGATCTCTGATTCTAACTAAAGTTGTTGGATTGTCCTTGTTTGAATCATGCGAAGCACTATGTTACAGCAGAACCTTTTGAATTCAATTTTTAAATAGTTTATTATTTCATTGTTATCTCAATTTTCCCAGATGTATATGTTTATATATTTGTATGTATGTTTATCTACACACACATATACATATTCTTATGTGTAGGTTCATGTCCTTGACGTGAACATTGGTCAATAACAATCATCTTTAATCCATAAATGGGAAATGAGTAATGGTGTTAGCAACAGGTGTGGCAACTCAAAATAAATTTTCAACATAGAATGTAGTGATAAGGCAATTCTTGGAGCTAACACTCCATCCTTTCTTGGAAAAATACTGTTTTCTTTAAATTTGATTTAGTAATTTTATTTTGCCTTTAATGGCTTGCAGAAGTTTTTGGGAAACAAATTCCCTGTTGCATTGTACTTAGAATGAGCATTGGCCCTGGAGTCAAAAGACCTGGTTTCTGTTACTACTGAAGGTCCTTGGATGGAACATCAAACTTCAACTCTCCCATCTGAAAAGTGGGGATAGTATCTATCTGTACAACCTATCTGTTAGTTGCCATTGCATGTAAAATAGCCCATATACCATAAAGTTCTAAGATAATGTGAAATATGATTTATGATTTCCCCTTTTAATATCATTATGTGGAAACCTTGGTTAAAAATCATCATGAGAGGGGGCAGCTGGGTAGCTCAGTGGATTGAGAGCCAGGCCTAGAGATGGGAGGTCCTAGGTTCAAATATGACCTCAGACACTTCCCATCTGTGTGACCCTGGGCAAGTCACTTGACCCCCATTGCCTACCCTTACCACTCTTCTGCCTTGGAGCCAATACACAGTATTGACTCCAAGAAGGAAGGTAAGGGTTTAAAAAAAATCATCATGAGGGGGCCAGCTGGGTAGCTCAGTGGATTGAGAGTCAGGCCTAGAGACGGGAGGTCCTAGGTTCAAATCCGACCTCAGACACTTCCCTGCTTTGTGACCCTGGGCAAGTCACTTGACCCCCATTGCCCACCCTTACCACTCTTCCACCTAGGAGCCAATACACAGAAGTTAAGGGTTTAAAAAATCATCACGAGGTGTTTTCTTAAAAGAATCCTTGCAAGGAAGATACTTTAAAGATAAAAATTGAATGAAAGCACAGTAGAATCTCATTTTACATGTACACATGCAAATTCAGGTATACTTGATTGGCAATTGAAAAAAAGACAAAAAATACATACAATAAAAAATTTAATTACATACCAAATCTACTCCATTTTCCCTAAATGCATAAAATCTCCCAGCAGTTTGCCTAGTTATTCTCCCTCTGAGGAGCCCTAGTATGTCATTATATTGTTTTGCTGTAAACATTAGCTCCTGAATCTGTCTTTTCTAAAAAACCCTTACCTTCTGTCTTAGGATCAATATTAAACATCAGTTCCAAGACAAAAGAACAGTAGAGGCTAGGCAATTGGGATTAAGTGACTTGCCCAAGGCCATACAGCTAGAAAGTGTCTAAGGTCACATTTGAACCCATGTCCTTCTAACTCCAGTTGTTCTTCCAACTTCCAGCACTTTGTCCTCAGTGCACTGAGTCACCTAGTTATTCCTGTATCAGTCTTTGTCTGGAGTTCTCCCTAGTAGAAAGTTGCTTTCTCTTTGTTTCTTTAATGCTACTTAGCTCTTGATAATGGCCCCAAAGTACAAGAGTAATGATGCTGCTAGCTCTGATAAGCCTAAGAAAAGTTGTAAAGTGACTAGCTATATTCATATAAGAAATACCTATGTGACCTTAATCAAGTCCCTTCACCACTGTGGGACTCATATTTCACATTGATAAGATGAAAGATTTTAGGATCCTATGAAGCCTTTTCTTATTTGGACCTAGGAAAGGGATTCTTAGCCTTTTTTGGTGTCACAGACCTCTTAGGAAGTCTAGTGAAGCCTGTGGATTCCTTCAAAGAAATTTTTAAATGTAAAAAGAAAACCTATAATTGCAAAGAAAACTAAAGTTGAAATATTGTTATCAGCGTAATACATTTTTATAAATTCGTCCACTCTTTTAAGGTTAAGAACCCCTCTCCGAAAAGAAAGACAGCACCAATTCATTCAAAGAAGTAAGGAGAAAACAGCAGCTTTTTTGGCATTTTAAATTTGGTTCTGTAATGTGAAATTTAAACAGTTGGACGGGCTGATTGCTATACTGCTAGTCATGAAATGTGGGGGAAAAGTAGAAGAAGACTTTTGATGTATGGTTTATTGAAGGGACCCTTATTGTAGGGATCTCTGAAAGACACAGAAAAGAACAACAGTGTAGGGATGAATGGAGGGAACCAGATCTTTCAGTGGTACCTAAG
This sequence comes from Gracilinanus agilis, assembly GCF_016433145.1. Taxonomy (NCBI): domain Eukaryota; kingdom Metazoa; phylum Chordata; class Mammalia; order Didelphimorphia; family Didelphidae; genus Gracilinanus; species Gracilinanus agilis. The sequence goes on along the minus strand of NC_058132.1, from coordinate 215,263,147 downwards.
AGAATGGATCCCTTAAACTAAGCACTGAAGCATTTAGGAGAATTGATCGTTTCATAACTGAGATCACTTAACTTAAGAAAAAGTCAGTCTGGTTTCTAGTAAGCTCTCTTTTTTGGTATTCAGGAACTGAATGAAAGCTTTATATATAATGCATGCGTTATGGATTAAGTAAAACAACCAACCCCTCTGAATCTGTAGCATCCCGAACTCTGTAATGGCCAATAATAGACACAAGAGGGCACCAAGCCTCTATGCCAAACATAGGTAGACGGCTCGAGTAGTGGCTGGAGATTTAATGGACGAAATAAACTGGCACTCAAAAATGCAGCCATGTTTATTTTATTCTGGGTCCTATATTGTGCACCTGCTTGTTTTAATTCTTAGACTGATTCATGTCAAGTGACTTTCCAGAGATGTGACATGTACGGGAGATTGAGAGAGAATTAATCTTTCAATATACAAGTAGTACTCTCTCGGCCAAACCATATTCCAGGAATATCATGAATTTTTAGTTTGTGGCACTTACCCACTAATGAAATAAAGGCAGAAAGGCATTAAGAACATGTAGTAAACTGGCATACTTTTCATCCACTTGGTCTAGACAGCATTTTAACTGATTTTTGGTGCCAGGCTATCTTTAAAATAAACTTTTTTGTTACTTGTAGAAAAACAACCATACATCAGAGGCGTATGAGGGCCAATTGACAGCTTAGCCTTTTGGAGAGTAAGGAAGGAAAGAAAACTCAAGATTTCACATAAAGGCACATTATTTTGCTTTGGATAGAGATAAAAGACTTCAGGAACCTGTACATATATCTATATCTATAACTATATATCTACATGTCCTCTCTCTCTCTCTCGCTCTCTCTCACTCTCTTTCTTTATATATATATATATATATATATATATATATATCCTGGTAACCATTTGATTTTATTTCTGTTGTATTAAAAGTATATTACCTTTGAGGTAGAATGATTTTTATTTTAATTGATCTTTCTTAGTGTGATTATTGGATTATTGACTAGATCAAAGTAGATAATCAAGAATTTGGTAATCATGAAGACAGGATCCAATTTACACATGAAAAATGATCATTTAGCTTTTAAATCTTACCACCTTAACTTATCTGTTCTTTACTGTAAAGCTTACTGAACACTATAAATTCTCAAGTTTTTTTTCCCTTAAGAATTACCTACTTGAGAAGTGGATTTGGTTCCCAATTGTTAAAAATGGTGTGTCCAAAATTCAGTTTTTCTTCATGTCTTAGGAACCATTTCCTATCAATCACTTCTGTTGGGACCCTCTGATTTTTTTTAAAAAATGTAGAATAATTTACTATGAGATAGCAGCCCCTTTAGAGAAGAGCAACATGGAAATTTGAGAGAACTGTATTTATGGAATATTCTGCTTCATCTTAAGAGATTTATTGTTACCTGACTGCCACAGAACCGTGGGGACCAAGGTACAATGGCTACATCCATTTAGGGAATATGGGACCTGAAAATTCAGAAGCATCCCTGTGATAAGTTTCCATATAACTGAGTTAGGCTGTCTAGTACATGTCAATATCAGACAGTTTTAAACTCAATTTGGCCTAGCTAAGAGGGTCCATGGGATGGCATATATGAATTATAGGCTCATAGATTTAAAGCTGACATAGAAGCTTCTCAAATTTTACCTTCTTCTTTTACAATGTGAAGAAAATGAGGTTTAAAGAACATAAGTGACTTGTGCTTCGACATATAGCATATAGATATCAATGGTAACTTTCAAACCTGAATCCAAAGCATTAATCACTATGCTGTATTGCTTCTCAGATCCAGATGATACTTTTGCTCAGTGATTGGATCTCCCTCTCTGTTTTCTGTGAGTTTTCCCATCTTGAGTGCCGAGAGCATCCTTTCGAATTATCTGATTCTCTAAGTGTATTCTACATATCATAGTCACTGTACTTTTTCCACTGGATGGGAAATTCAATTAGCCTTAAAAATAACAACAGAATCTCTCTTCTTCTATACTGGATCTTGTATCCTTTCCTTAAATTAAAACTCTTCTTTGTCTCTGTATCTTTCTCCCTCCTTTCTTTTCTCTTCCTTCTTGTCCTTTTTTCCCTTCCTCTCTTCCTCCTCTCTTCCTTTCCCTTTCTTTCTCCCCTCCATTCATCACAGATATGGCATAATGAAATTCAAAAAGGTATTTGGAGGATTTAATTTCTAAATATCCTTTTAGGATGATGAGAATGAGAATCTAAGGCTTATGAAATGGATATTCATCATTAGAGAGAGAGTGAAACTATATCTTTGTTTTTAGTTGTAATTTGCTAAACAAGTATTTATTAAGAATCCATAATTATTAAGTGCCTAATATTGAGGAGGATTCAAAAGATTCTGAAAAGATGGCTCAGGTTCTTGTGTGGTTTATACTCTATGTGATGAGTGGAAATAATAGGAAAGACAAGGTAGCCAGAGGCCAGGATGAAATTGAGCAGTAAGTACATCAAGTTTTCTAGTTTATCTCCTAAATCCTTTGCTACTGAAATAACAGCAGTGATTACACTGGTCCAATATTTTTTGTTTGGCCCTTATTTTACTCCATTTTTGGTTTAGAAAAATTTGGCTGCCTGATTGGTGAATCAGGAAAATGGGAAAAAAACATTACTATTTTACTTACTCTTTTAAACTTGAATTTTCATCCTCTCTCATGCTTAAATAATTCTATCACTTCAGTCCATGCTTCAATCCCTTCAGACTTCATAACACTCCTCCAGTCTCCACTTTGCTCACTTGTTTTTTCTTATCTTTTTATTTTCTATTCCTCTTCCACTGTATACTCTTATTTTAAACATTTGATGTATGCGGTTATTATGATTCTTTTTAAAAAAATTGTTCTAAAGAGAAGAGAAGTTATAATTGATTCTTTGCATTTCTCTTGTTTGAGATTTTCTGTACTTTTTTGAACTCATTTTTACAAAAGTGTCTTTATCTTCATGCATGTGCTACGTCATGATGTGCCCGGGTTTCAACCTGATTAGTTGGCAATCTGGCCTTTTCCCTTACAGAGACATTTAATAATCCATTTCTTCAATATTTATTGAACACTTCCTATGCTCTGCCATTACTACCACGGTGATGATATCTAGAAGTGATAACAAAGGCAAAGTAGTTTTCTTGCATACCACCATTTGGTACCATTCCTCCTGCATTGCACCATTTGGTGTTTAAATGTATTGCTATGAAATACATATTGAAAGCTTGAAAGATCCATTGCTATTTTGGATATTTATCTGTTGCTGAATGTCATTAAAAGATTTAGCCTTTCCTCTGTTTGCCTGCAGCAGTTATTGTTCTGAATCTAGAGAAATTTCTGAGGGGGAAAAGGCATATTCATATAAATTATACTAATCAGGAAGAGTTAGGGCAACTTTGGAAAAAATATACTGGTAACTGAAATGAGGAACATTAAGAATTAGTTGAAAAAAAATGAACCACATGAAAAAGAGATAGCAGAATTAAAAATGTAAAGCCTGAAATCAAACAAAGATTACCAGTATAAAAAAGTGTTGGGGGTGAGGTAAAGCACAAGTGCTATGGGAATGAAATTAAACTTGGTGGGGAAAAGACCAACTGGTACAAGAGACATTCAGAATAAAGATCAAAAGCAAAGGAGAGGAGAAATGAAAGAGGACTTGGAGTGTGTGTGTGTGTGTGTGTGTGTGTGTGTGTGTGTGTGTGTGTGTGTGTGTGTGTGAGAGAGAGAGAGAGAGAGAGAGAGAGAGAGAGAGAGAGAGAGAGAGAGAGAGAGAGAGAGAGAGAGGAGGG
>NC_058132.1:215243368-215258990 GCF_016433145.1 Gracilinanus agilis | reverse complement strand
AGAGAGAGAGAGAGAGAGAGAGAGAGGAGGGGGTTAAGGAGAGGAGAGGAAAGACATAGAGACAAAATTATACACAGAGAGAACAAGGGGATAGAGGGGAGAAAGGGGGGGAGATAGAGAGAGGGGACAAAGACAGACACAAAAGGGAAAGAGTTGGAGGAGAGAGAGACAGAGAGGAGTAGAAGAAGAAGAATGAGAATTGAATTAAGATCAGTAAGAGAGAGCTTTCTTTCTAACTATTAAAGAGATTGGCAGTCTCATTAGGCAGCAAACTTTCAGTGTGTTCAAGTAAATTCTGGATAAGCTTCTCTTATGGATTGTGAAGAGTGCATTTCTTTGTCAAAAGGCGACTCAATGATAATAATGATAGCTAGCATTTATATAGAAATATAAAGTTTGCAAAGCACTTTACCTGTATCATCTTGAATGATCCTTACAACAACCCTGTGATATGTGTGTGTGTGTGTGTGTGTGTATATTTATTTATTCTCATTTTATGGATGAGGAACCTGAAGTTTAGAGACATCATGTAGCTTGACAAAGGTCACACAGCTCTTCAGTGTTGAAGACTAAATTCGAACTAAGTCTTCCTGATGGCTGATCAGACATCCTATTCATTATATCACCCAGCCATTCTAAATTCCCTTCTAACCCCATGATTCTAGGATTCTTTGTCCACAGGGGTGAAGAAATGACCTCATATAAAATCTGGGAGTTTGACTAAGTAATCTTCCAGTACTAAACTGCTAGGGATCAAAGTGAGTAGAGTCCCCCTACTCTGAAGGGTTACAGACAGGGAGGGAAGGATCAAGATCAGTGAATAGCATTACCTACTAGGCTGTAGGGAGGCCACAGTCTCATACTTATTCCCCGTCTCCTCCCTGAAAAGGTATATGGGATCCTGGGTCAGAATGTGATGATAATCCTTGGAATAATGAACTTTCCAGTGGTTTGATAAAAGAGAAAGACTGGAGCAGTTACCTCCCCCATTAAGCCAGAAGATGGCACTATTGTAAATGCTAGCAGAAAAGGCTAACCTAGCCTTAAGGCTAGGGGAATGGGGAGGGCAGGAGTGCTGGACCAAGCCAGGCATCCCAAGAAGACCTTTCCACAGTCCTGAATGTATCAAAGGCATAATGATATAGAGACTTCCCTCCCACCCCCCAGACGTGCCTGCATTGAAGTGGCAACGAAAATCCTCCCGAGCAAACACGAAACCCGAGATGAATAGGGATCAGATATTTTGTCTCCAAATTGTAACCTATTTACCTTATTGCCAACAGAGATACTCAAACATTTTCAATCTCTCTTTTAAGTCAGGTTAGGCCGAGTTGATTTCTACTTAAGGGTCAGAGTACATTTCTAGTTGATTATGGGTCTTTATGATAGAATGTCCCAGAGCGTCACGTTTCAAAGTGAGGATGGATTGCAGCTACATTTGAAACGTTTAGGAATCATCAAGTCGCCATTGTTTCAGAAGACTGGTCGCCCCGGCTTTGACTGGCTCAAAGGGCAGGCTTGGCTGGAATCGTGCACCTTGTTACAGCAGAATGAGCTATCATCATGCCTTGAACAAATACTCATAAAAGCAAAAATAACCAGATCTCTTCCAGGGAAAAATCTGAAACAAAAGAGGTCTCAGTATTATGATTCCTAGGGAATAACCCTCACTTGGCCATCCCCTGTCCTTTCCAGGATTTTATCTTAATTAATCTGCTGTCAAGCAACTCTATCCAGTTAGACTTGAGAAGATTGCCTGGCAGGATAACAGCAGCCCAAATCCGAAACACCCAAATGTACATTCTGGAGAAAGACTCTGATTTTAACCACTCAGAAGGTGTCGGGAAGGCATTGAAACTTCCACTGTTCTAACTATCGGCATCAAAGGCAGAAATTACATCACAGAGAGCATGCATTAGCCAGAGTAACAAAATGCTTTCTTTTGATTTTAAACTATAAGGCTATACTATGCTGAAACTAGTAGCTATTTTAAAATAGCCCTATTATCATCTTTTGGAATTGTTCAGTAACTTAATACGAGGTAAGAAATGGTCCTCCATTTCAGTATGAATACTGAATAACTCTCCTTTTAAAATCAAGTTCCTTTAAAAAATTTTATTTGATTGGAAATTAGGTTATCCCTTTTGCCATATTTATTTTATATAGCTGGATGAAATTTAGAATTTTCTGGATTTACTTTAAAATGTAAAACTTTGTTAATAATGATTTTAATGACATTCTGTGAGCATCTTTGATATCATAAACACTGAAGATCCTGATTCAGCTTTTCTGGGTTCTATAATAACAGATGGATTGCTAGACTGTGTACTGTTGCTTCCCACAACTTCCTGTTAGTAAACTACTATATTATTTATGAATCAGAAAAGTTTCGAAGAAGGCTGCTATCTGATTACTGCTTGTTCTGGAACCAGCATCAGAAAAAAACTTTTGGTCCAATTATGCCAGAGTCTGCAAGGAAAAGAACAGTTAGTTTTTACGCATCTGAGTTTGTTAAATGGTCATCAAGTCTGTTTTTTGATGCAATTTGCTTTCAAAGACTGAAGGACACAGATTAGATGAAAGGTATTTCTGGGAACCAAATAAGTGACAACAAATAGCCATTTTAAAAAATTAGTCTATTCAACTACATTGTTACCAAGATGAGTATTTAATAAAGAGAAAGACTAGGGGAAAAATCAGTAAGACATGGTTCTATTTTGAAAGTAGTAGTGTCTAAAAAAAATCACTAGAAGTCATTGCTTTGGTCTTGAGGGTAATATTTCATCCAAAATGATTATGTTGTTTTTAAACAACATAGTGGTATGCAATCTGATATCTCTTTATGCATTTTGTATGTATGTATTTATCTATATGTATTTATCTATTCAGCTAAGTTTGTAGACAATTCTGGTCATAGGGCTTGAAATTTATAATTGTACAAGTGAGTGGCATGAAGAAATTAAAAGAGGGAAAGAATGCTGAAATAAACATGTTTAAGTATTAGTTTTATACCTTTTTAAAATTCACTTGAGCCGTGCAGAATGAAAAATCTAGTCCAGGAACAGAGGCAATTCGTCTTTCTGAGTATGTGATGTGATCTCAACAACAGTCCCATTTAGAGGCCCTAAACTTAGACCCAAACCCAAACTTTATCCGAATGAAGCCCCACGCCCGTGTCCCCCTGGACAAAACACTTCTCCTTTGTGCTCCTGACAAATATACAAGTATGAGTATGATTAAATTGTCATTACCTTTATAAGAAACATATTTACTAAGAAGTGGTGTCAATTAGAACAGTGCTTATGCTCTGCCTAAGCTAATTTTTTTGTATGACAGGGCCCGTTATATAATCATCCTGTTAAGGATATAATTGTAAATATGCTTATTGTGAACCAAGCAAATGATCCTCGTGCCCCTGGACACCTTCACTGGTGGCTCTCATTGACTCCACAAGAACCTGATGTTAAGGGCAGATGATCGACTGCAGGATTCCCCTGATGCCAAACTCAACCAAGAAGAAGCTTGTGACAGATGTTTCTGCATTTTATGCAAATAGGAACTTCATGGCTCAGTTTTCCTTCCCTCCATGGGATACAGGCATCTGGAAAATAGAATTCCAGAGCCTCAGCACGTTAACCAAAGAAGAAAAAAAAACACAAAACTGACCAAACAAACAGGTTCCAGGCCTGCACTGCATTCTTAAACAGGGAAAAGGAAGCCATTGATGAAAACAATGGTAGAAATTGTCACCCCTTTCAGTCACTTTTGTATTTTTTGTCCTCTCTTTGCTATACTTTCTCTTTAAATGTGCAATACCTAAAAGTGAAAATGTGATAAAGCCAAAACAAAATTAATTAAACCAGTAGCACCACATACTCAGTTTCATGGCATCGGTCCATGATAAGAATAGTGTCTGGGCTCTAAAATGTAGTTTTCAAGATGCTTATGAAACAGTCTCCAACAAAACAAATAAAAACCCTAAAACAGAGGAGAAAAAAAAAGAGCTATCATTTTTCTCCCAAGAAATTTTAAATATTATTTTCTCTTAAATAGAAATATTTTTTCCAATTGCAACTTTTAGTCCATTTTAGTTTTGTATTAGCGAGACATTAAAATTTCAAAGTATCACTAAAAACTCATAAATGTTTAAGAAAATTAGAGGCTTCATACTTGGGGATGTAAAGGGCAAAAGCAAATTAAACGGTCTCTGATGGCCCTGTTACTCAGATTCAATTTCTAACCCAGAGATTATTACTATTTTAAAGCAAAAATAATTTTTCAGTGCTTGTACATTTGTCTGAAGAAGACTTTCACATTATACCTAATTTTATGTAAATGTTATTCAGATTTCAATCCAAGAATTTTGTAAGAGAGGTTAAAGGGTGTTTATCTTCATTTGTGAAAATGCACTATTAAAATTAAACAGTGATAAATATTATGACTTCTCAAATTGTTCTAAATGGTTGTATTTATTTGTTGCATTTGTGTTTATACAAAATATTTTAACTCTTTAACTGTAACCTGATTGAGAGACCAGGAAATTCCCTTCAGATAATTCAGACCGGATCTGTGTTCAGAAAGCCGATCCTATAATCACAGAAATTCAAACAATTGTGTTTTACTCTTGGCAAGCCACTTTTGTATTGTATAGCAAGACCTAAAAAAAAGAAAGAAAAGAGAAAAAGAAAAAAAAGATCCAGACTTCATGTTTAAGGGAAATATTCAGAACTCAATATTAATCCAAATAAAAAACTTAAAGGGTTGTTGTTTTTGAAAAGTAGCTCTGGATTTCTTTTTAGCAAATATCATAGTTACTATCTATTTAGTTTCTCTAGTTACTTCAATAAATTTGGGGGATAGTCTTTAGATTTAAAATATATTCTTTATTTTTTTCAAAAAGGGGAAATGTTTTAAAATGTTATTTAGTTAACTTGTTTTCAAAAATTGCTATCATAATACAGTTTAAAGGAATATGAAGCAATTAGAAATAGTACCCTCAAATAATATTCTTTTTTTATTCTGACATATTACTTATTAAAATTAAACACATAGAGACCCTGTATAGGTGAGGTGTGGCTAGAAACAAAACCTTGCCTGAAAATCCAAATGCCATTTCAGAATCAAGTATTAATAGAATAAACTTAATTTTAGTTTCTCATAAGTGCAGCTGCATTTTCTATTTAATTATAGGTTTTCAGCAGTAGTAATTTTTCCTTGACCTACTCAATCTCAAAAGTCAGAAAATTGCTTCTTTTTTTAAAACTGACAATAGCACGGTATGTTTCCAAAGGAAAAAGACAAATTACAGAAAACCATTACTTTAAACATATTTAAATAGCCAGGAAGAAGTCCTAATTGAAAAGTTTTCTAAATAAGAAAAAAGTTTTGAGTTGGTGTGTTTGTCATTTTGCTGTCTAACATAATGTGGTTGCTGGATATGATATTATTGTTTCCATTTCTTTTTTCCACCAAAAGTAAGTAAAGATATCTTTTTTGAGATCAGAAAAACTCAATCCACTAAGAATCATTCTTTCATCTATTTTAAGAACTATTTACAACTATATAGTCACTGAGATTTTTTACTCAAATATTGTATAGTAAATAAACGTGAAATATTATTTAAAGATGGGAAAAAGAGCATAATTATTGTTCAGTATTGCTTAATAGGAAGAGGAATAATTAACATCTTGACCTCTCAGAATGTAGGAAACAAACTCAGAATTTGCTCAAAGATTTAGAAGGAAAATGATATGGTTTGTCTTAAAATATGAATTTTTTTCAGCTGCAAAGTAATGAAACAAAATGTTGAAATTCAAATTATGTCTAGATGAGAAAATACATTGACATTTCTGTATTTAATTGAATATTGAATTGAGTAAAAGATTTGGTTTCTTTTCTATTTTTTTTTTATATTTTAAAGATTGTAGACAGTAGCTTGTATTATTTTTTCTCTGTGATATTGTTCTTTCTTTTCCTGCTATGGATAATTTGTGATTTCTTTTTTTTTTTTTGTGGGAGGTGGGTCAAAATTCTATTTCCTTTGGCAGCAGTAAAAGTGTTACTAAATGCACCGATTTTTCTGATAAATATCTCATATCCAAGATATATATTTTATACATATATGAATATATATAATCAGATATATACATTCATACCTATAAATTCATGTGATTCAAATCTATATAAACAAGAGACTTTCTCTATTAGATCATTGAAAGAATGTAAATAGTTCTCAAAAAATAAAAGTAAACTTATTAATAAGTATATTAAAAGCTCTAAATGACTAATAATAGAAACATGAATCAAAACAAACTCAGAGCTTCCCCCAATACAAAAAATGGAAAAGATAATAGTTAACAGAGATGTATAATGATATACCAATGTACTTTTAATTGAGCTTTTTATTGGGCAAAACATCAGAAAAACAACTTGTGACTATATCCAAAAGGAAACTAATGACTTACAATTGATCCAGCAATAATAACCCAATCTGATCAAAGAAAGCAGGAAGGGATCCATATATACAAAAAGTGTCATAGTAGCACTTTTTGGTTTTTCTCCTGTAACAAAGGTCTGGCAGCAAAGGAAGTGTCCATCAAATGAAAAATGGCTGAACAATTTTTGTTATGAATAAATATGAATAAAATGGAATCTCATTGTACTAATAGAATGAAAAAAAAGGACAAATTGAGAGAAACTTGGGAATACCTGTATAAAATGATACAGTTTGAAATGAGCAAAACAAGAACAATTTTTACAAGAACTGCAACTTTGAAAAGAAACACATTGAACAAGATAAACAGTGTTCAAAGCAATGACCAACCACAATTCCAGAAGTCTGTTAATGAAGTATGCCAACTACCTCTTGACAGAGAGAGAGAGGAGTGGAGAATGAGATACGTGATTTTATACATGGCTAATTTCTAGATTTGTTGCGTTTGATTATGTTAATTTGTTATAATGGAAGGACTCTTTTTTTGAAGAGAGGTGAGGAGAATCTTGGTCTTAAAGAAGTTTGTGATAGCTGTAACAAAAAAAGAGGAAGAAAAGATAATGAAACATTAAAGGAAATATACAAAAGAGAACAGAAAGGTTAAAAATGCAAATAGTTTAGACAATTTTGGAATTAATGTGCTGCTGAATTGAAAATATACATAAAAGGGACAATATTGTTAGAGATAAGTATTTAAAAACGAATGTTTGTTAATGGGGAGGGTTGGGGGGGGGAACGAGTTGAGGAGAACCCACTAGCAACTAAGAACAGGAAGAAGGTAGTGGGGAATCAAAAAAGTATGACTATATGGTTACCTGCTAATTTTATGCCTTATCAAGACTTGAGTGGAGTTAAAACTACAGGAAAAACCCTGAAATCAGCATTCAAGTGCAGATAAATATTCCTCGTGAAGTTGGACAACCCGGAATCAATTACAAAAGGACTTCCGTAATTCTGGTTTGTATATGGTTATTGCTATTTTGCCTGCCTTTATTTTTTTTTTGAATTTCAGTTGGGAGTAAGAAGTTTTCAGGTCCTTTACTAAAAATGTAGGTAATGTCCAGTCTTCACTTGTTCTGTGGCCATGGTCTGTTTATCTAGGACAAAAATATCTGTGGTACAAACGATTTAGCTACCTTCTGTTGACTTGTGCTATCAATATATAGAAGAAAATCTGTCTATGGAGAAAGTGTAATTAGCACGGATTCAAGAACAAGTTGCATGTTTTCAGGAAAATGAAACACGTCATTGATCAGACAAATAATCATAGGAAATTCCATCTGAAAGATATGATATTAGACAAAAGAGAATAAAATACAAACAGAGAAACATAATTGGGACTGTATCTTTCTACATTATTGGTCATGGGGAGGCTGACTTCCATCTAATCCAGTATTCATTGACAAAAGGGATGCCAGAAAATCCCACTAGACTTATGGATATAAGGCACTTGTCCAAAGAACAATGAATTTATGCCTGGAAGTAGGAAGAGATGAGTTCAAAACCCACATCTGATATTTACTAGTTGTATGACCATGGGAAAGCCTTTTCTTCTCTATCTTTAGTTTCTCCTTAATAAAATGGGTAAAATAATGCTGGAAGTATTGAACTCATCAGATTGTTGGGCTCAAATGAGATAATTCGTGCAAAGTGCTTTGCAGAGTTTAGAATTCTATGCAAATGTCAATTAATATTGTTATTATTCCTGGCAACAATATAAATGATGGTAATAATGGGAATCTACATATGCTAAAATAAGCATAGATTCAATCAAATGATATTTAAAATTTATATTTCATGAAAAAACACAAGGCATAAGTGAATGTAGGGTCATATGTACAGTAGAAAGAACTCAGGACTAGATGTCAGCAGAAGTGGTTTTAGTCCCAGCTGTATGATCTTGGCAACATATATAATTTCTCTAAATTTAACTTTCTTTATTAGCAAAATGAGGAGGTGGATGAATCTCTTAACTTCCTTCGAATACTAAATTTTTGTAATTTTCCTGGCTAATTGCACACATCCAACTAAATCACTGGATTTTTTTTGTACCTTTAGGAAGGAAAGAAGCATTTATTAAGCACCTACTATGTCCCAGGTACTGTGATAATGATTTACAAATATTATCTCATTTGATCTTCACAAAACTCTGTGAAGTAGGTCCTGAAAACTTAATTTTTCCAATTAATTAGTCATCAAGCATTTATTAAAGGCCTCTATTATGTGCCAAGTACTTTGTTAAGTGCCAAGGATGTGAAGACAAAAATGAAGCTGTTCTTGTCGGGTATTTTCTTCTAATCAATCTGTGATTACTCTTTTAAGTGTCAGTGGCTATCTGTATTTCAACAACCAATGAAGAGCTCCTTAACTAGGCTTAACAACAAGTATGAATGAAAGGCACAGAAATATTAAGGATTATTGAAGTTCCTAGAATGACCACTTGTAGAAATAAGTATTGTTTTTACAACTTGAATCCAATGAGAAGTTGTAAGTCAAATAAAGGAAGAAAAAATTAGGCTGGCAGCTTCTGTATGGAAGGAAGGCATTAAACATTTATTAAAGCACCTACTGTGTATCAGGTACTGTGATAATGATTTACAGATATTATCTAATTTGTATTTCACAACACTCTGGGAAATAAGCACAATTAATATTATCCCCATTTTCTGGTGGAGGAAAGGAGGCAACAGACATTAAGTGACTTGCTACAGTTGTATTGCTAGAAAATTGTCTGAAACTGGATTGGAATTCAAGTCTTCCTTACTTCAGGACTAGAATTCTATCCACGGTGAAGGCTCTTGAAAGTTGAGAGTTCAGATTTTAATGTGACAACCAACCCATTTAATTTTATAATAATATTTTTATGTTTTTAATTTTTAATTTTTTCCAGATTGCATTTTGCTAAAATTTTTGATAATCATTTTCTGACATTTTGTGATCTATGTTCTCTCCCTCCCTCTCCTCTTCCTTCCCCAAGACATCAGGTAAATATAATATAGGTTGTACATGTGTTATCATACAATATATATTTTCATGTTCATCACTTTTTGGAAGAATATACATTGTTTACATCAGAGAAAAATTCATTCAAGTAACAAAGTTAATAATGACATGCTTCGATATTCATTCAGACTCCACCAATTCCTTCTATAGCAGTGGATAGCCCTTTTTGTCATGAATTCCTAGGAGCTGTCCTGGATCCTTGCATTGCTGATAACAGTTAAGTCATTCACAGTTGATCATCCTACTTTATTGCTGTTACTATTCATAATGTTCTCTTGGTTCCGTTTATTTCATTTTTCATCACTTTCCATTTAAGTCTTGCCAGGATTTGGGGGATCATCTTGTTCATCATTTCTTATGGAAGAATAGTATTCCAATACAACTACAACTTGTTCAATCATTCCCCAATTGATAAACCTCTCCTTTACTAAAATATTTTTTGTACAAGTAGGTCTTTTTTCCTATCTTTCTTATAGGATAGAGACTTAGTAGTAGTATTCATGTGTCAAAGGGTATGCCCATTTTGATGTCCCTTTGGGCTTGGTTCAAAATTTTTCTTTAGAATTGTTATATCAGTTTACAGCTCCACATGGTTCAATCAATTAAAAATCGTTGATTATTAGTATCCCAATTTTCCCATATACCCTTCAACATTTATCATTTTCATTTTTTGTCATCTTAGCCAGTCTGATAGGTGTTAGGTGGTACCTCAGAGTTATTTTCATCTGCATTTCTCTAATCAATCGTGATTTGGAGAATTTTTTCATATGACTAAAGATAGATTTAATTTCTTCCTCTGAGAATTGTCTGTTTATATCCTTTGGCTACTTGTCAATTGGAGAATGCTTTAAATTCTTATAAATTTAACTCTATATTTGAGAAATGAGGCCTTTGTCAGAGCCACTTGCTATAAATAATTTCCCAGTTTGTTGTTTCTAATTTTGGTTGCATTGGTTTTGTTTGTGCAACCTCTTTTTAATGTAATGCAGTCAAAGTTATGTATTTTGCATCTCATAATGTTTGCTGTCTTGTTTAAACATAAATTCTTCCTTTATTCATAGATCTGTAAATTATTCTATGCTCTAATTTGTTTATAGTTTCAGCCTTTATTTCTAAAGCATGAATCCATTTTGACTTTACTTTGGTATATGGTGTGAGTTATTTCCTTTCATTTTATAGACCAAGAAACCAAGGTCAAGAAAGGTGAAGTGGCCCAAGATCATTTGTGATAAAACAACTAGTCAGGTGATTCATGGATTTTATGATTTTTTTTAGTGGCAAAATTACAGATCTTCATTTAGTTACTGAGATTTTTTTCTCTTCTCTAAAGGAGAGTTTTTTAAACTAGTCCTACAATTTCATTGGCACAGAGAAGTCCTGATGTAGAAACTAATCTAATACCCAATTTGAAATTTAGAGATTTAGAGAGCTGCTTGTGGCAGTGAGAGGTCAAGTGACCTGTTCAGGATTCCTTAGCCAGTATGTACAAGAGATTGGACCAGACCCCATGTTGCCCTGATTTTGAGGTAGGTTTTTATCTATTATTGCAAGAGGATACTCTCCAGAGATTTGTTGGTGAATCATCTATCTATCTATCTATCTATCTATCTATCTATCTATCTATCTAATCTATCTATCTTTATTTAAACTCTTACTTTCTGTCTTAGTAACTAAGACAAAAGGACAAGGACTAGGCAAATGAGGCTAAGTGACTTGTCAGTGTCACATAGCTAGGAAATGTTTGAAGCCAGTTTGAACCCAGGCCCATTCAGCTCCATCTACTTTATTCACTGTGCTAATATGGAGATGTCCAAAAAAGTATACATAGCAAACTTTTATATTTAATCTGCATTATTGATATTTTCTCCATCACTTTAAGTCTATTCAGTTAACACAACAACCAAACCCTAATTTGTAGCATTTGCCATTTCCAGAGATGTAAATGTTCACACTGAAAATTTTATCATTCATTCTAAGGCTGGCTCCATGTTTCTTGTACTTTTCTATTTTGCTACTCCCTTTCCTCTCCCTACTCCTCTTCCCTACTTCATCTTTCTGTCTATCTCTTTCTCTGTCTCTCTGTCTCTCTGTCTCTGTCTCTCTCTGTCTCTCTCTGTCTCTCTGTCTCTGTCTTTCTGTCTGTCTCTCTCTGTCTCTCTGTCTCTGTCTCTGTCTCTGTCTCTCTGTCTGTCTCTCCATCTCTCTCTCTCTAGGTCTGTGTCTGTCTCTGCCTTTGTCTCTTTCTTTGTCTCTATCTCTGCCTCTTTCTCTCTCTCCCCCTGCCTCCCTCCCTCCCTTTCCTTTTTAATCTCTTTCCATCACATTTTCCTCCATCCCTCTCCTCCTCTCTTTCATCTTTACTTTTGGAGATGGGAACTGGGGAGAATCTATTGAATTATGCATATGTAAATGGACACACGTCCTTTTGTAATCCATTGGACATTTAAAACTCATCTCTTATACTTGAAGCAGCTGGTTAGCACAGTGCATACAATGCCAGTCTTGGAGGCAGGAAGACCTGAATTCAACTGTAGCATCAGATGCATCCTAGCTATGTGGCCCTGTACAAGTCCCTTAATCTCTACCTCAGTTTCCTCAGTTTTATTGGTTAATAATAGCATCTACCTTGAAGCGGTAGGGCCACTAGGTGAGGCACTTGATAGAGTGCCAGACCTGACGTCAAGAAGACATCTTCCTGAGTTCAAATCTGGCCTCTGACTCTTACCAACTGTGCAACTCTTGGCAAATTACTTAACCCCATTTACCTCAGGTCCTCATCTGTAAAATGAGCCAGAAAAGGAAAGGGTCATGAAAAGTCAAACATGACTGAAAAATGACTGAACAACAACACCTGGTAGGGTTATTATGAGGATCAAATGTGGTTGAAGAAGCCTTTAACACAACAGGGTCTTGTCCATGGTCACACAATGCTGTAAGCAGAATGTGTACTCCTTTCTTATTTGGAGTCCAATGGGCTTTCCTCCACTACTTAGAAATTTGAGGAAACATTTGTATACCGAACAACAACAAAATTTACAGACGATTTGATCTTCTAAATTGTCTTTTGACCCTCTAAAGAGATGACCTTTCCTTTTGCTCGGCTCCTTTGCAAAGGAACATGACCAAGAACTGGCTCCTTGTTTGACAGATGATTGCTAACATATTGCTGCATGCTGGTTATACTATACACACACAGTTCTGTTTGTTAATATTTGGAGGAGAGCTGAGCATCAGGGCAAAAAGTTTACTGCCCCCTCATTCTAATTCTAAAGACTTTGGGGTTGATTTATTTGATTATTTTGGGGGGCTATGATGAGCAGGTGTAATCTGTAAAATATTCAGCTCAATGTTTTTTCATTGAACTCTATGATTTTAGACCTTCTAGTTTTTCTTTGCTTTAGCTCGGGAAAGCCAAAGAAGTGTAAGTTTCCTCCAAGACACCTTATGAAAACACTTTTTTTTTTATGAAATCAAGAGTGAAATGAGTCTATATTTATTTGGAAGATCATCTGACTGCTGCTAAATGGAGTATCTCAATCTGAAAGTAAAATCTGTTTCACTGCTAAAAATTGCCAAGAGTTTTTTTGACTGAGATTTGGGGATCTGCAGAAAATGTAAAAGTTTTTTTTTCTACAATAATCTGTTCAGTGAACAAGCTGTGAAAAATAGTTCTGTATTTTGTCCATGTGATGTAGCAGACGGTAAATTTCCATTTAAAAGAATGATATGAGTAGCTTCTGGCACTCATCTCAGTTGTCTTACTCTAATCTACTTACACTGAGTTTACAACAATACAGTTTATTATTTCTCTAAATCAGAAATCAGAAATGATCATCTTTGGTGTTTCACAGTTTTGCTTAGGACTTGGGTCTGCCTCTTGGGTACTTATTCTGAAATGTTGCCAGGCTAAAAAATGGCCCTCCAATCCTTTTTATTCATAGGTAAAACAATTTACCTTATTTAGTGCTTAGTGTTTTAATATTTAACATTTTAGAAATCTTATCATTCTGGTGAAAAGAATTATGTAAAGAATTGTAATGTCCTTTCTTTAAAAAGCACTTTCTAAATTTTCCATCCGACTTCATCTTTTCTATGTTTAGCTGACATGCTTATATTTCTGTTTTACATCATATATTGGACATCTTGGCAATAGAAAATAAGCTGCTCCAGGGCAGGGAATGGTTCAGTATTTTTCTTTGAATCCCTAACACAGAATACAATGGCTTGTACAGAGTAGATTTAATACCTAATAAAGTTGTTTTGAGGAATCGAAATTGCTTAGTCTTATAGATTAGTTTGCCCTCTTATGCCTGTATCCTAAAAAAACATTAGTATGAGTCTATTAGAATGAAGAAGGAGGCAAGTCTTTTTCTTTGATCTTTTTTACAATCAACAATCACCTACCTAGGGGAACTCAAAGAAGGATAAATGAAAACTGGGAATGATTCAGTCACTGAATTCTCTTGATGTATGAAGGCTTTCTCCTCTGTAGGTAGTGGGACTACAGCACTAAAAAAGCTGAAAAGAAAAGTACCTTAGTTCAGGGGAATTCCTCATTACCACTGGCAGAATTTCCTTAGAGCATGATCTCTGATTCCTATGGAGGCTGATTTCTGGAGCATATAGAAAGTTTATATTTATTATTTTAAATTTAGTTTTTATATTTTCCAATTTAAAACATTTCTTTTTTGTCCTCCTTTCTTGCCCTCGTGAAAGAAAAAAATAGACACAAAAATAAAACCTTTATAACAAATGTTCACAGTAAAGGGAAACAAATGCACATATTAGTCATCCAAAAGTATAAATCTCACTGTGTAGATTATTCTCCAGGTTCTGCTCACTTTACTCTGTCTCCATATATACAAATCTTCTGTTTTCTCTAAAACTTCCCCCTTCATCCTTTCTTATTGAACAATGCTATTCCATATATTATAAT
Source organism: Gracilinanus agilis (assembly GCF_016433145.1). Taxonomy (NCBI): domain Eukaryota; kingdom Metazoa; phylum Chordata; class Mammalia; order Didelphimorphia; family Didelphidae; genus Gracilinanus; species Gracilinanus agilis. The sequence goes on along the minus strand of NC_058132.1, from coordinate 215,244,558 downwards.
GTGTCAGTGATTAGATTTTTGGCCTTATTAGATTTTCATGGGAGTTTACTTATTTTATTTTTTAAGTTTTGGGGGGTGGATTTATTTGTAGACAAAGTAGGATGTTTACTACTTTGTATGATTTCCAGAATACCAAGATCCAGGAAATTTTTCTTCCTTCCATTGACTGACACCTAAAATCCTAGGATTATATTGCTAATCCTTAGCTTTGTTACCTGTGAAATGTGAACACTTCTGAAAGAGATGATACTTTAAGTTGTTAATAGTCTTTTGCTCTTTAGTGTAAATGAACTGGGAATAGGCTTTGACTGGGTTTGAAGAATAATAGGGTTCTAGGTGTTTTAGATATATGAAAATGAGATCTTCATCAAGATGGGGAGCTGGTGTAGAACAGGCATTTGGAGGGATGTAAGACAAAATTAGTTTCTTCTCAAACTTACCTAAGCTTCATTCTGTTTTTATGCTAGCATCATTAAAAACATTCTTTATATTCTTGTTACGTTGGAGTGTCATCAACAATGAGAAGAGTGTAGACACTATGGCTAGTAGGTGGAGATATGTTGCAAATGGTACAAAATTGGTGAAATTTTGTAAGAAAAGAAATCTTTCATTTTGGTAGATTTTTTTTTTAACTTTAAAAGACTGGAGTAACTTTTACTACTTATCCAAAATATTAATTAATTCAAGGTCATTGTATAACCACTATCTTCATATAGTTGATTACTTTTCTACATAACCAGTAGAGTTCTGGTTATCTATAGAGAGTGCAAATAAACTTAATACCATTGAATTTTTTTCTTTTTTAATCTTGTCTGACAATTACTATTCTAAACACAGTGTAAACCTGGATAAGTTGCTTGACCTTCCTTTATCAGTAAAGGAGAATTTTGTATTTACTCTCCAGTGCTCAGGAGAATTATTAGGATTAATATTAGTGAAATGTTTATGGAAAGTTACTGATGTTCAAGGTTTATTGCTTGTTTGTCATTGGTCTCCAATGAAATAATGAATATAAGATTGTGCAAACTTTACACAGTGCTACTAAATGTTTGTTACTCATGAAAGCTGATGAGCTGTTTTATATAATCAGTCATCAAACCTTTAAAAGGAACTATTATTTGCCAGGTATAGCTTCTCGAAGGTCAGAAGAGTTAGTTTGCATATATATATATATATATATATATATATAT
>NC_058132.1:215166314-215243014 GCF_016433145.1 Gracilinanus agilis | reverse complement strand
TCTCTCTCTCTCTCTCTCTCTCTCTTTCTCTCTGTCTCTGTCTCTGTCTCTGTCTCTCTCTTTCTCTCTGTCTCTGTCTTTCTCCCCCTCCTCTTTGAGTGTGTTAAGTTCCATGGATATATTTTTATTATACTAGGACAGATTCTTTTTTGTAGTAAAAGATTTGAGAAAAAAATTTCTAGGACAAACAAGTCAGTGTTTTTGAAAACACTACTCTAACTAGAAACAGTTTTTAAGATGAGTATCTGAGTATCTTTGGAAATCAGAGATTTTTTCAACATGAATAATTTCTTCTTATATAGTGTTTTAATAGCACGATGTAGTCTTATATATTAAGATTTATAGGTAATAAATTTGGAGATTAAAATCCAAACTTATGGATGAAAACTTTATGGATTTTAAACCCATCCTTTGGTCCTATTCTCTGCCTTGGTTTCACTTCTTTGGTCCTGTAAGCATTCTCCATTTTTGAGCGAGGTTTTTTAAAAGATGGTTTATAACAACTCAGGTTGGAAATAGAGTGATGCTCAAACCATGAAGGTATATGGTAGTGATGATGAACCTTTTAGAGGCTGTGTGCTATACCCCACCTCCCCAGAGACCACATGCCATGCCCTCCCCACCAAACTGAGTTCTGGTTGCACCCTGCCCCCCACATAGGGGAGAGATAAAGTGCTCCCATTGAGCCGCTAGGTAGAGGGCCTGGTGAAGTGAGGAATGTCCTCAGTGAATGTAAAGTTGGAAGTAGGTCACAAGAGCTCTTTGATTAGCTGAGGACTGGCCTAATGATAGACTATATAAATGGTATCTGAAGTTCAACCTAGCAGAGTTAGAAGAGTTATGAGCCATGTGGTGATGTATTATTCAATAATTATTGAAAGAAATCTAATGCCCCTTCCCCTCTACTTTTGAAGAGTATCTACCATACTCACTCCATTCTACTTCTTTTTTTCTGAGCCCAGTAATTAAATCAAAAGCTTTGAAAGGACATTTTAATTCATAGCTCTATGGGTCAATTTACCATCTGACTACCTCAACCAACTTTCCCCTTTCCCCTACATGTGTGGTCTCCCTTACTACTATAAGCACCATGAAGGCAGGCATTTTCTTGTGTGTGTGTGTGTGTGTGTGTGTGTGTGTGTGTGTATATCTCTTGCACTTAAAATTGTGCCTGGAAAATACTAAGTTTTTAGAAATGTTTTTCCTTCCCTCTCTTCTTTCCTTCCCTTCCTCTCTCCATTCTTCCTTTCTTCTTTCCTTTTTTTCCTTTCTTCCTTCCATCCATCATTGTGATCTTCAGCAGAAAGATTATCCATATGGATTGATAGATCTTTGAATAAGTACCATTAATGAGGGGCAGGTGACATTACAGTGGTATAAATGTATATTTTCTCTTTTTTCCTTCCTTCCTTCCTTCCTTCCTTCCTTCCTTCCTTCCTTCCTTCCTTCTTTTCTTCCTTCCTTCCTTCCTTCATTCCTTCTCTTAGAAAAGTGGTAATGACTAGGCAGTGGAATTTAAGTGCTTGCCCAGAGTCACACAGTTAGGAAGTGTCTGAAACTAGATTTGAACCCAAGTCCTCTCATTTCTATGTCTGGCTTTCAATTCACTGATTCACTTAGCTGCTTCCCTTTGTGTGACTTTCTATGATGGCTAGTAAAGAAGTCTCTTTGATATTCCATCCAAAGGTTGGAAGCTATGCCTCTTTCCCTTTCAGTCTAAGGTGGATTATGCTACCTTTTACTTTTTGGGACTGGTTTTAAAGAGTTTGGGAAACAAGCCCAAAGGAGTTAAATTATTTTAACAATCAGCTCCTAATTGGTCTCACTGAATCCCTCTCATCCCTTTCGAGTTTATTATACACACAAGTGATTTTCCTAAAGCTCAGATTCGTTTGAATATGCTTGCTCACATAACTCATATGCTTTCCTAATTGAGTATCCAATAAATTTCCTCTGTTTATCATGTAAAGTTCTTCACAACCTTTCCAGACTTATGTATATTGCTTCTCTACAGCTATCAAACTGGCCTTGTTGCTGTTCTTCACAGATGACATTCCATCTACCATCTTGTTTTTTCCACAGTTACTTCTTTATCATTTCCTCTTAGAATCTCTAGTTTCCTTCAAACTCATCTCAAGCTATATTAATTGATTTCATTTCCTACTTTGGATCCCCCCAAATTATCTTGCATATTTATTTTCATTTGCCCAGATTTATTCCAAACCCTCTCATTTCTCAACAAGTGCTCTGCTTTTAGATTTCTTTGGACTTCTCCATTCTGCCCTCCTTCCCAGGAAATTCATCACTGGGGAAATCCCATTTACCTTTAAGACTAAATTAGCCATGGGGAAACTAGGTGGCTCAGTGGCTAGAGAGCCAGCTCTAGAATTGGGAAAATCTGGGTTCAAATCTGGCTTCATACACTTCCTAACTATATTCCCTGGGCAATTCACTTATCCCCAATTGCCTAATCTTTATTATTCTTCTGCCTTGGAACTAATAATTAGCATTGATGCTAAGATAGAAGGTAACAGTTTAAAAAAGATTAAATCAGCCTTGATATATTTTTCATCAAAATCCTTTGCTCCTTTTATTAGACTCTCTGGCTAGAGGTTAGAGCTATGTTCTCCCAGGAGGGAGCCCAAAATAGTATTCCCATTTCCTACCAATTACAATGGTTTTAGACTTCTTTAGATTTTTCCAACATGCCCTAGTGCCAGATACATTCTCCTATGTCCTTCTCCCCAACCAGCTCTAGCTCCAAGCTTTTTAGATTTTTTTGAGTATTATTTCCCTTATCCTTCTTGAGTGTAGGCATGGGCTTTCTTTTTGTTTCTATTTGTATCACCAATATTTAGCACAATGGCTGGCATATTATAAATGGTTAATAAACATTTATTGACTATTGACTCCAACTCTGAAGATACCTGTCATCATAAAAGGAACAGAGTCTGAATGCTATTTGAAACGTACCATTCCTCCCTTTGTTTCCCCTTTGAATTTTTATCTACTGTAAGTAATAGATGTCTTATTTCACAACATGATGAACAGGGAAATATGTATGAGATGATAAATGTATGTACAACCTATATAATATTATCCACCTTCTTGGGGATGTGAGAGAAGATGGGAGGAGGAGAAAAAAAGAATGAGAAATAGATTTGTGGACAAAGCTAATGTGAGAATTTGTTTCTCAAGGATTAGATAATTTATTAAATTTATTACATACTTTATTACATTTATTACATAATTTATTGCGTTTATTACAAAATTATAACAAAAATTGAATTCTATTTTCCTAAGGAATGCATTAATAGAGTAATAGAAGAAAGTTTCCAGGATGAGTTGTCTACTCTAAAATAATTATTTTACCATTTCTCTTGATAAAGGATACAGATTCATATTATATGTTGATTTGAAAGTATATTATAACATCTTCAAATAGCTGTGCAAAATGCTTTTTTCAATCAACAAATAATGTGTTCAAAAATGAATGAAGCAATGTACTTAGCACGGGGCAGAGATATTCCTTGCAATCCCTCACTTGCTAGCATAGTGGCAGGAGCACTACCACCCAAAATATTGTTGATTTCTTACCTACCGACCTTGTCTTTGGAAATTTCTCTATTCTTAATTTTTACTAAACTTGGTCTGTTCACTCTGTCTTTCTAATGTCTGTTCTGCACCAATTTCTATTTGCCCTTTTCTCCTGCAAGTAAACAATATTTTACAATATTTTTGTTATTCCCACTCTACCTCTTAGAACAAGTAATCGCTTCCTCTCTAGTTAGGAGGAAGCATATTCATGTGGAAACAAAGTTCTCCTCCCATATGCCTGTGCCCTTTAGCAAAGCTCTGATAATTTGTCCCTAATTATGCACTCCTCTTTCTTCAACTGTTAGCTCAACTACCCTCTACTTTTTTGTCCCGTGGCAGTGTAGAGTGAGACTGGTGAAAATTGAGAAAAATTACATGGAATTTATTCCCCTTTGACATATATTTTAAAATATACTTTTTCACAAGCAATTAAAAACGGAAAATTATTCAAGTGTATTCAATAATATTGATACTCTGGAACGTTAGAATATCTAAAGGTACTTTGAAAATATTTCTTTTTTCCCCATGGATTTTTAAATGTTATCAGATTTGACAGTATAATACTTAGAAGACACTATAGCACTAAAAAAAACATATTTCTAGATTTGGTTTAATTGAACTGATCTGATTGGTCATTTTACTGTTGAATTCATAGAACCTGTGGTACCGGCATTCTGCCTGAATTAGGGAGCCTTCATCTCTTTTGATTTCACAAATTGTTCCTGACCACTCAGACTTTAAGAAAGTAGACTAAGGAAGTAGATGACTCCATGTTCTTAACATTTCCCTGAAAGCATGTTTTGACTTAGCCTTGTGGAAAATAATGACAATTAAAATGTGTTCTAAATTATTGGGCTAGAAATATAAATAAATTATAATTATTCTTATTTTTTCCTTTAAGATCTTCAAATATATTTTATAGGACATTTTATGGCCATTAATCTGCCACAGAGCACTTTCAATCTGACATTATCCCATGACTAGATCTGATATTAATTAATTTAAAATAATAAAGCAAAATATGGAAGTTAAGTTGATAGAAGATGATCCAGCAAGACATTATTATCCTTCATTAATTTTTAAAAGAAACTGTGATATAAAAATGTTTCTTATTCTCTTGCCAACTCTAAAAAAATCCACTAAAATAATTGTCTTAAATATAATCAAAAGCATAACACTCAGTTGATGATTGCCACTTGGAAACTCTGGTGAGATAATGTGGTGATCAAGTTAATGTTACCTTTGAATAGCAATGGAAATCTGACCTGGTGGTTTCCAAGTTGTTAGGCATATTTTGGATCCATTTTCAAATTAGAAGTTATAATTATGTAATAGAAAAGCTTCATATCAGACTTAATTGATTTTAAACTATGATGTTACCACATTTTCATTCCCAACTTTCATAATGAATGTATTAGTGTATTAGTAGTTAAAAAAAAGTTCTGACAAAATTGCTGGGAAAATTTGAAATCAATTTGGCAAAAACTAGGCATAGACCAGCAGCCCACACCATAAACCAAAATAAGGTCAAAATGGATGAATTATTTGCTCATAAAGGGTGATATCATAAGCAAATTAGGGGAGCATGGAAACTTTACCTGTCAGGTCTATGGATAAGGGAAGGATCTGTGACCCAATAAGAGAATCATAGGATATAAAATGGATGATTTTGATTATATTAAATTAAAAAGATTTTGCACAAACCAATCCAATGCAGTCAAGATTACAAGGAAAGTAGGAAACTAAGAAAAAAATTATAGCAAGTTTCTATGATAAAGGCCTCACTAATCAATATAAAGAGAACTGAATAAAAATTCATAAAATTATAGGGCATTCTCCCATTGAGAAAAGCTCAAAGGATATGAATATTAACATTTCAGTAGAAGAAATCAAGCCTATTATATTTAAATGAAAAGATGCTCTAAATAAATATTGATTAGAGCAATACAAATTAAAACAATTATGAGGTACCATCTCATAGCTATCACATTGGCTAACATGAAAGAAATAGAAAATTTCAAATGTTGTAGGGAATGTGGAAAAATTGAGACTCTAATGCACTGTTGATGAAGTTTTTTAAAAAAAATCCAACTGTTATGGAAAACAACTTAAAACTATCCCTAAAGCACAATATAGCTGTGTATAACCTTTGATCCAGAAATGCCACTACTGAGTTTTATTCCAAAGAGATATCATAGAAAAAGGAAAAGGACATATGTGAACCAAAAATATTGATAGAAGTTCTTTTTGTGGTGGCAAAAATTGGAAACTGAGGTGCTGCATATCAATTAGGGAATGGCTGAACAAGTTATGTTATATGGTTGTGATGGAATACTATTGTTCTATAAGAAAAGAGTATAGTTTCAGAAAAAAACCTGGCAAGACTTTTATGAACTAATGCAAAGTGAAGTGAACAAAAACAGTGTAACAATGGATACGGTATTAGCAATATTGTAAGGATGATCAACTGTGATAACTTAGCTATTCTGATCAAGACAACATATCCAGGATAATTCCAAAAGATTCAATGAAAAAATGTTATCCAGCTCCAGATAAAGAACTGTTGGAATCTGAGTGCAGATTGAAGCATAATTTATTCACTTTATTTTTCTTGCTTTTTAAAATTTTGCAACATGGCTAATATGGAAATATGTTTTGCATGATTTTTCAAATGTATAATTGATATCACATTTCTTGCCTTCATGGTGGGTTGGAAGATGTGGGAGGAAGGGAGAGATTATGAACTCAATTAAAAAATATGTTAAGAACAAATAACTAATAAATTTTGAAAGAAATGTAAAAGGGAAAAGAAAAATTCTGGCTCTTTCTGAATAAAATCCTCAATATTTCCAGAAAGATGCCAAACAGAGCATGGTACTGGACAGAATGGGCTTAAAATGAGCATCTTACCAATCTTCTAATATTCTTCATTAAATTAAAACTTTGTATTATCTGATATTTTTTTCTATCTGAGGGTAATATTTAAAAATCAGATTTCACAATGATTATCATTTCTTGTAAATGCTGAAACTGGGGACTCAAAGGGACTTAGAAGAGACCATAAAATTATTTACTGAGTTATTTGAGAATTCACAAATTTCATGTGATCCAATAGAAAGATTGTCAGATTAGTAATCAGCAAAACTGGGCTTAAATCCTATCTTACTCACGAGTCACTTAACCTCTATAGACTGTAGTTCACTCATACATAATATTAGGAAGTTGGACTTCATAAAGCTAAAAATCTGATCTATTTTTCATGAGTTTTGAGGTCCCTTCTAACTCTAAATTTATGATCTTATAACCTCAGTCATATTCATCTTCCTTCACTTCCAATTACTCTGACACATTTAGTATTATGTTACTGCAGTGGGCACAAAGTAGGTACTCAGTATACACTTGTTGATAGAATAATTGACTAATGGAAATGCTAATAGGTTGTAACATCTCCAAAAGAAAACAACAATCAATATTTTAAAAACCTCAGAGAAACCAACCACACCTTTTGTCTTTCTAATGAATTCAAAGGCACCAATTATGAAAAATACACCATTCAAGGACATAAACACCAGTCACTAGATTGAAAGATCAATCTGTTTTTATTTTCTTGTATGGATAATCTAGAGATCTTGTTTTTTTTAATGTCATGAACTTATAAGCAATTGCTTCCATTAGCTCAGGCTCTTTGTCACTGGTTCTTGCAAAGGTGCTTCTCTGGTAGAGTGGATTGACTCTAGTTGAACTTGGTTGCTTTTATCTTTGGTTTCCTTTTTTCTTCTGGTCATTTTTTCCCCAACCACTTCAGAAATGTCTTTTAGCAATTAGAATATTTAAAATGATCAAGGAACACATTTATTGTCTTGGCTAGAATCTTATCTTTGGTCTGTTTATTTACAGCAATGTCTGTGACTTGTTCAAAACGATGTCTATGACATATTTAGTGACATCCTGGACCCATTCAGTCTTATCATGGTAATATTTATAGGGCTACTGAACTATAGACATACTCTTGATATCTAATTTCACCCTTCTTATAGATTAGCATGCATACACATATGTAACCAAAGGGACAGTATGATTTTTGAGAAAGAGCCTAGAAGCTTTATGCTAATTCTCTCTTTTTCCCTACTATGTTAGATATTTTGACAAATCACTGGAAGATAGTAGTGTTGGTAAAAAGCCCAATCTATTTTTCCGTGTCACATGCTGCCCCCCAATTTTACTATTGCTATCTAATCTTATTCTATTTGACTGGAATAGTTTAGAATTATGCACAGGAGAATTCCATTTAATGACTCTCCCCGCAAGATCAGAAACCTGTTGTATATGATCTGCTATGTGGTATGTATTTCAGATTAAGGATACTTGAACTTTATGTATTTCATTAAGGTTTGCAAAGCTATTTTTATATGTTATCTCTTTTGATCTTCATGAGAAAACCCTGCAATGAAAGTACCATATGAATTATTAGAATCATTTAAGAGATGAAGATCCCAAGATTGAGAAATATTAAACAACTTGCCATGCATAACACAGTTTGTTGTTGAATCCTTTTTCATTCATTTCTGACTCTTTGTGACCCCATTTGGGGTTTTCTTGGCAAAGATTCTGGAGTGATTTTTTATTTCCTTTTCCAGCTCATTTTATAAATGAGCAACTGAGGCAAACAAGGTAAATGACTTGCTCAGTCACACAACTATTAAGTGTCTGTGGCCAAATTTGAACTAAGGAAGATGGATCTTCTGATTCTAGGCCTAGCATTCTATCTATTCTATTCTATTGCACAATCTAGCTTCACACATCCAATTAAGGTGGCATCAAAATCCCTGTCTTTCTGATGCAAAAATCCATTGCTCTTCCCACTGGGAAATATTGTCTTTTTATATACATTCATTGAGCTTTTCCTTTCCTCTTCTCTCATTTCATCTTCCAGCTACCAAAAAAACAAACAAAAAAAAAGCAAGGATGTCTCTATTCAGATATAAGTAGAGAAGGAGAAAGGAGATTTAAAAAAAAGAGCAACAAGTAAGTGGTCATTTTCCCCTTCTTATAATGGACAGCAAGATTGAAGAAAGGCCCTCTCATTCACTTAATTTGTTGAACTTAACAAAAGTAGCAGGTTCCTAGACATTAATTCAAGTTCCAGTATTGCAATTTAGCAAAAATTTTTCTATCATCTGGTTTTGTGAACCTGGTATAGAATACAGACTTGTAATTTCTTTCTCTGGAACTAAGCAAAGAGGGAAAGGTTCAAGTTCAGTAAAACACTCCTAGAGGGACAATATTAAAATGTTTCAAAGAGAACTCATCAAAAGCAACCATTTTAAATATCTGTGATGCAGATACAATAAAAAAACTCTTTTATTTGTAACTCTTCTGTTTCTTTTCAAGTAGCATAAAACTATTTCCTAAAGGAATACAGGTAACCTTTTATTAATGACCAGAGCAGAAGCCTTGAGCAGGAATGTCTAGTGATGGAATGACACTGAAGCCTTCAGGGACACGAATGTTTATTCATGGCATTTTAAGTAAGATATTTTCCCCAGTGGCATAATAGTATCCTTAGGTTACCGTGTTATTTGTGTGTGTGTTTATATACTATACCATATATAGTATAAAATTCATCATATCCAATTATCCTGCACTCTATCATGATGTTAATGCTGCCTCCTGACCAGGTATGGATTTAGTTAATTTGCTTCTAGTTTTTATTATTATTTTTTTTATTCTAGACTTGCTTAATTATACCAATGTTTTGTGAACTTCTGGACAAAGGAAAAAATTACAAGATTTTTAAAATACCTTTTGTTTTTAAGTGTTCTTGAGTTTATGTCCTTTTGAATATATTTATAGAAAAATGTCACCATGTTTTTAAATTACATATGTAATTTTACATCTATCTGTCTGTCTATCTATCTATAAATCTATCAATTAAAGGCAGCTTTTATGGTATTTAGAGATCTAGATCTGGCCTTGGAGTCAGAAAGTCTTAGATTAAAGTTCAATTCCTGAAGCATTTACCTGTATGATCATGAACAAATCACTTTACCTGTCATGCAGAAAGGTTGAATCTGAAAGCAGTTTTTCCTGACTCCAAGTCCAGTTTTTCTATCGACTTTGTCAGACTTTCTCTGCTTCTGTTTCTCTGTCTCAATCTCTCTCTTTACACACGCACACACACACAGACACACACATATATGCATGGACACACACAGGTATCTTAATCTTAGGCCAAAGCACCCTAAAACTCTTGCATACATCTAATTTCTTCATGACAATTTATTTCATGAAATTGTAAATGCACAAATGAGAAAGCTGGTCTATTTTTGAGGTATTCTATAAGCAACTAATAAAACTTGTAGCAGACTGCAGTTGTCTTGAATGTCTATGGTGTTTTAAAAAGCAATTTGACTTAGGGATTTTGTGTAAATAGATGAGTAGTCAATGATGCTAATTTTAAAATGCTTTTTTATCAGTCTCATTGGGCATTTAATTGCCCAGGATTAAGTAACCCCCAGAGATGGACAGTAGTTCCTTTGCACACACTGTAGTCTAGATAAGAAGGGTGAACATTTGGGAAAAGTGAATAATTGGTAAGCATTGACAGTGATTCAATATCAGGGAGTCAGGGCAGCATCATGGATCCTGCATCTTGGCATATGATTTGATGCCATAAGTCCCCTGCTGGGACAGCATTTTTTTTTTTTTTTTTTTTACGTTTCACTTTTCACTTCAAATCACAAACATCTTCCTTCACTCAAACTTCAGAATATAGTAATATCAGAGGCCAGTTAAAAGGCACAGTAAAAAGCACAATCGCTCCGCTAGCTCGCAGACCAATTTGGACACATCCCAGTTTGAGGAAGCCCTATATTAATTTACTCTAATTGCAAGAGGGGGAAGGGCACATTTTTTTTTAAACTAGTGGACAATTTCTTTCTTTCTATTTTTTAAAAGTGCTTAACACTTGAACAATTTGGTGAAATTATGGGCAATGGACAAGACGGTAAGAGAAGCCAGTCAGTTTAAAGAGAGAGGGAGGACTTGATTACTTTGCTGAATCCCCACTTTTTTTTTTTATCTTCCAAAAGAGACAAAGGGAAATACTTAAGAACCAATAGTGACGGCAAGGAAACAATCACTGAGTTGCTGGATACCTTTGTCTCTGGGAGGCAGGTAGTAATTTTTTCATGTCTGCCACTGAGTGTCAAACCTTTCCTTTTCTTCCTCTTTCCATTCTGGATGGCCAAACTGATTATCTAAAATAGAAAATTAGCACACAATGGGTTTACTCCGCGATACCCCTTATGCAACTAATGGCAAAGCTTGTTAATTGGTTGTAAATGCCAGCAGGTTGCCAAGATAATACTTCAGAAATAAGCGGGTATTCTGATAATTACAGCAATCTTCATCTATAAAAGCTTAAGTAGATGAAGTACTGGCTGGCTTAAAACCAAGATTTATCCCGCTGCACTCACATTAAAAGAAAAAATAAGATGAAAACAATAATGTAACAAAACAATTATATAGCAGGAAGCTTTGTAGGTTTTAGAGATTGTGAAAACTCAGAAAGTAAAACAGTGCAGTAATAACCAGTTATGGAAAAATAGGCCATTTACATTTCTGTATAATTAAATAGTAGGCTATGCAATTTCACTTTTTAAAGGAAACTGCCTTTCCCTTTTTTTATAGGGCAACGTAGCCATAATTGCTGCATTAAAGCTTTAATGAAAGAAAAAAGCAGCAGATCAAGATGACATGTAACATCGACATTTGTACCGCAGCGCTCTGCTCGTTTAGTAATGGGAAGCTACTGAGGAGATTAAAATGGCAGAATTCTTCATAGTTTGTTCTAAAATTGCTAGAGGAAGATCATTCAGGGGCTAAAATACACACAATTTATTTTTCCACCTTCAATCTACAAGAATTTAATGGCTTTCATAACTAGCAGGGTGGTATAAGACACATCTTAGGTTAGAGGTGGGAGGGGGAGCTCTTTTGCATCATAAAAAAAAATGACAGCACCTAAATGGATCAGACTTGGAGCCTTGAGGGAGTTCACTTAATGCATTAGAATATTGCCCAAAATATTATCTCATAGTTTGTGTTTAACTTGGTGCTCTTTAAGGAGCTTCTCTTCTCCCTCCCCCAAAACAACAAGGATGACGACAAAACGGAAACCGAAATATCAACAGGTTGATGGGAAATAAGTGCTACTTCCGATTTGGCAGTTTCCCCTAACATCAGCAACTTATGTAAAAGACGGTGAAATCCAATAAGAAGTGAGGTTTCTCGAGAAATGTTAACACACACGCATCCAAAGACGGGCCACAGTTTCACAAGGGGAAAAAAAAAAAAAAAGGCCCTATTGCTATGCCAGGTTCTTTCTCTTCTAACTTTGGGATAAGCTTTATGCATCACTGTCGAAATCAGTGTTGTTCGTAAACATGGCCCTGGCATGTATTTGAAAGCACGGATTAGAAAAATTCATTTGGCGTTCTTCTGTTGAATAGCCAGCATAAACATATGTGAAGTCATCCACTTGAGAGATAGGAGGGGGGAAATATCTTTTTAAGCATGAACATTAAAGGAGAGCCTCACAGGGTGTTTAGTAGCATTATGTAAAATCTCTCACCCTTTCTAAGCTGATCTAAGTACTTTCACTTTCATTGAGTGTGAAGAAGGATTTGACAATCACCTCAGAACACACTACATATTTATGTTTTTGGGGTAGGGAAATGGAAGAGGAGCACTGAATGTTAAACCATTTAAAGACCTTCAATCCTGGTTTAGCTAGTGAACTCATGTGCCTGAGCCAGGGAGAAGTGAAATGACTCCGGGGCCTTATTTTGGTATTTTGTTTCTTTCAGAGTAGATGAAAAGCACCCTTAACTTTTTTTTTTTGCTAGAATGAAAAAAAAATTAAGGGAAAAAAGAAACCTCTTTAAATACATCTCCTTCAGGGGTGACTGGCTTCTACACAAAAATCAGAAAACCATTTTGTCATGGGCTTCCGAACAATTCTGGTAAGCTAAACATTCAGGTGGGCAGTGCTGCTCAAATGGCAGGGGAAAGTCTTAAAGACCATACACATTTGTATGAAGAAATAGTGGTAATGATTGGAAATATGGTCACTTTTGAAACAGTTTTGGGAATTCCTTCCTCCATCCTCCCATTTTGGTGAGGTGATGTCTTGAGGAAAAGGGACAAGAACATTCTCTTCAAGATATTTCCTTCCTAAATATTGTTAAATTCTCTTCTTTTTACAGTTTACTTCTGATTAGCAAAATTTTAACTAATTCACAAGTAATTAAAACTTCATTCTGTTCTCTGGTTGTTTAAGTCTATAGGAATGGTATGGGGGAATGATTCCATCATCATTCCAGGTTTGTTATTCTCTTTCCTCTCAGGAGGGGAGTTTTATGCTTTATGATGTTTTGTTGCCACCAGTAAAATAATGCCAGCAGAAGCTAAGAAGTTTGTGTAATGCAGAACTGATTTAAGATGTTTCCTACTGCCACTACTAGGTTTGTATCCCAAAGAGATAATAAAAAGGGGAAAGGACCTACTTGTACAAAAACATTTATAGCAGCGCTTTTCATGGTGGCAAAGAATTGGAAATTGAGGGGATTTCCATCAATTGGAGAATGGCTGAACAAATTGTGGCAAATGATTGGGTAATGGAATACTATTGTACTATAAGAAATGATGAGCAAGATGATTTCAGAAAAAGCTGGAAAGATCTACAGGAACTGATGAAGAGTGAAATAAGCAGAACTGGGAGAACTTTGAACACTAACAGCACTATTGTACAATCATAATCTGTGAAAACTTGGCTCCTCTCAGCAAAGCAGTGATCAGGGGCAATCCTGAAAGACTTTGAAGGGAAATGCTATCCACCTCCAGAGAAAGAACTGTTGAAGTTGTCTTTCACATCAGTGTATTTTTTGTTTTATTTTGGGGTTTTGCTTATGTATGATTTTGCTTTTACAACAATGACCAATATGGAAGTGTGTTTTGCATGACAAAAAAGAAATGAAAACTACTACTACAACTACTACTACTATTGCTGCTGCTGCTGCTGCTGCTGCTACTGCTACTCCTTCAAAAACTTTATTCTGTTCATACTTGATTCACAGTGACAACACATGACAGGTTATGATTAAATAGGATTTTTGTTTTTTGAAAGTAGGGAAGCTGTGATGCTAAGAAACTTTAGAACTGATGATAGAAGAATTATGAATTTTTTCCTATAATTTACTGGAGGACTAGAAATAACTTTTCTTATAGAATAAGGTCATGAAAAGATAGGATTGGCATATTGTAAAAATAAATTTTTCTTTTAGAATATGAATAGAAAAGCTTCATTTTTATTTCTGACTAAAATACTTAAAAAGGCAGGTATCTAAAGGCAGGAAAGAACTTTTCTAATAAAGATATTAAAAGTTAAAGAAAATATTAATTAAATTTCTTTTCTGGAGGAACAAAAATATTTCTTTATTTCATGTTTGCCTTAAATATTCTGCTATCCGAAAATGAGCAATTATAGCTTTCATGTGCTCATCAAGAACCTTTTTGCTTCTCTGGGTTAAAAGTATCAATTTGTTTTTTGAATGATGAATTTAGAAATGGAAAAGTACCATGCTTTCAGGATAATCTGTGCAGTTTTACAAATCAAGTTATGAGTTCTATTTTATAATTCCCTGGATTTTTTGAGTCCATCCTATTTTGCGTTTCTCACTAATTAGGGACCAATTCTACTTTATGACCTAGCTATAACAACTTTGTCATCTTTAGGAGATGTTCAGACATGGAGACTATAAAAGAGTAATTCATTAATATCATTTCTTTATCCATACAATTATGATATGAAGTTTTAATGACTCCTCCATTGGCATAATTTCCTTTTGGTTTTATCTGAAGTTAGTATTCCGTTAACTATTTAGTAAATGATTTTTTAAATCGAAGATTTTAAATACCTCTGCAGGATATCTTACCTAAATACATAGAGGAATGAATTTAGAGAAATTCACTTTCTACTTTTGAATGTACTTTGAAGGTGATGATATTTTGTACTTTGTGTCTGAATTAATCAATCAACTAATCTTGAAGAAAGATTTCCTAGCCTTTCAGAGGGCTTAATTATTAAAAGAAATTTTAAAAATTTCCCCAAAGAGCATGCCTTACTAGGAGATATACCCTCTTCTATGAAAGCAACAACTACAGAATGCCATTTCGGTATAAATTTCTGCATAAATTGTGCATGTTTATTCTTCATTATGACACAGAGAATTTTCTCTGTTTTGGTGTCAGTTGTCACTAATCAGTCATGCATCTGATTTATCAGGAAAAAGAATTAATGTTATTCTTGGCATTAGTATATAAACCATGCTTATAAGAGTTTACCAAAACCCTCTGATACACTTTCCAAAAAGGACATGAATTTACTGCTTTCTAACAGCAGCCATTGAATTAGCTGACAAGTGACAGGAGAGGTATGGGCTTCCCTTCCCCCTCCCCAGCGTTTTTTCTCCTTCTACTTTTTAGTATTTCATGAGAGTGTGCAAAAATCATAACAAGATGAATCTCCTTCATAAGACAGGGAACATTTCCCTTAAAGTACACATGGCTATATAGTATGTTTGTGTGCATGAAAATTCATGCTGCTCTCAATTTTAATTTTGCCATTTGCAGTTTAAAGTTTCTGAAGAGGAAGCATGGATTGCTTTCTTGCCACTTTACTCTTGGCATTGATTTTTAAACCCATCAAAATTTCATTTGAAAAGAAAAGGATTTTTTTTAAGGTTAAAACTGAGATGCTCAGGTGAAGGGCAGCTTTTCTATGTCTTCCTTTACTTTGTCTTAATATTGAATAGAACACAAGCAAGACTGAGAATGGCTAATGGGGGAAGAGAGTGTTCTCATGGAACTTAATTTTAAAAAGACACTAGAACTTTTTTGTATGTTCGTGTTTGTGTTTTTGTGTGCATGAGCATTTCATACAAAGCATAGTATATATGCAGCTATATAGTATATAGAGTGCTTGACTCACACCTCTGCCAAATACTAGCTATGCAACCCCAAGCAAGTGCCTTAACCTCCCTTGTTTGAGAAATGAAGGGAATTGTTCTTGGCCATCTTCCATATCTGAATCTCTGGTCCTGCATCCTGTGACATGTTTATAGGAAATATACCCCAAATCTGAAATAGATTTAGAAAGAAATCTATTAGGACATTTGATAGAGGGAAGTGAGCCAGTAAGAAGTTAAGACTTTCTCTTGTCCAGACTCTGGAGGATGTATACAGAATTTAGGAAAAGGTACTCACACATGAACCCCATCTATGCAGTTAGACAATTTTGTTAAGAGGTCAGCTTGACCAAAACATAAGAGAACCCAAAATGCAACCCTGAACACCCAAAACAATAATAATTTAAGTTGATCTAAGACACAGGAGGATCCAAAATACCCTGTAGCCATCTCTGGCATTCCTAAAGAGCTTCTGACATCAGGCAAAGTTCTGGGAGTCAGCAAAATTTAGTGAAATAAGGTTGGATTTAAGCAGTACAATAATTTTTCATGAACAATATAATAAATAATTTCCCTATATAAATAGTATCGATTCTGATTCTACCTTAAGATTAAATCCACTAAATCTCTCTCTCTCTCTTTCCCTCTCTTTCTGTCTCTCCCTCTCTCCCTCTCTCTGTCTCTGTCTCTCTCTCTCTGTCTCCCTCTCTCTGTCTCAGTCTCTCCTCTCCTCCTCCTTCCCCTTCTCTTCCTCCCCCATTGTTGTTATTCAGTCATTTTTGTCATATCCAACTCTTCATGACCTCATAATGGACCATAGCTATCCATGGAGTTTCCTTAGCAAGGATACTGGACTGATTTGCTATTTCTTTGTCCAGAGGATTCTTTTGTCTGGCAATTCGAAGTGAAATGACTTGCCTAGGGTCATGTAGCTAATTAGAAAGTGTTTAAGGCTGGATTTAAGCTCAGGTGTTCCTGATTCCAGTTCTAGCCCTCGGTCCACTGAATCATCTAGTTGCCTACCACAGATACACAAATATGCCCATACATATGTAAACAAATGTATATAAAATTTTGCTTTGGAAACCTAATTTCATTGATTCACTATTTCCTCAATATTTAGTACAAACTCTTCTCTTGTCCTTATTAAGAAACTGTAAGAATGATTGTATGCCATGTTAAGATAAGTCTAGAAAGCAAAGATCAATTTTAGTGTCAAGAAAGAAAATATTTGACTTTAAGTCACTCTCGTAGATATTTGTGTTTTTTGTCAGACCAGTGACTGTACATATTTCTATTATTATTTTTAAAAAGAATATAATTGTTTTTGTAGTAGCATTGCACTGACTTGTAACCATTTATAGATTACAATTATTAAGGAATAGAGTTAATTCAAAACTGGTTAACATGTGAAGAGTAACTTTATGAAGATTAATCTGAGGGAAGAATGTAAACTGATCTTCCTGTCTCCATCCCATTCATTTGCTTCTGTATTTATTCATCCAACAACTATTTATTCTGCACCAACTGTGTGCAAGGTGCTAGATTAGACACTAATGGATATAAAGAAAATTAAGATATAGTTCTTTCCAACAAAGAGCTTGGTCTTTTGTTAATCTTCAGAGTCTCCATGATCATTGGTATAGTGTTGCAAAGTTTATTCTCTACTGGATTCCAGTATCACAATTTCAACTGACTGTTGGCAATTTCTATTTATTTGGTTGTGCCTCAAATTCACCATGTTCCAAACTTGAAACCACCGTCTTCTTATTTAAACTCCCTTAAACTTACAGTTTTATTTTAATATCCCTACTTCTGTTCATGGCACCATGAGGGTCAAAATTCCTAGGTAAATTTTATGTATGTCTTTCCCTCATCTTTCTTTATTAATTTATAGCCATAATACATCTCAAATTCATTATTTCCTTCTCTTTTCTAATACTGCTATTATCATGGCTAAGGCTTTTTTTCACCTCTTACCTGGACTAATAAAAATCTCTAATTACAATGTTTGAAGGCAAAATTTCTGAAGTACAGAGCTGGAGGCATTGGTTATGTTTAAGGTGGGGTTGGGAAGCTGGGTAGGCAGAACATGTCCCTAATCTCAAAAGGAGTCCATACCTCCATTTTCTCTATTGCCAACCCATCCTTCACGTAATTGCCAAAATATGTTTTCCATGGCATAGATTTAACCATCTTACTTTGCTGCTCAAACATCTTCAAGAAATTCTTATTGCCTCTAGGATAGAATACCAATTCCTTGACCTGGTCCAAAGGTTCTATCATCTGTTCACAACTACTTTTTTTTTCTCTTCATTTCACATCATTTTCCTTCATGCACACTAATTTTTTTCTCTCCCATTTTAGGCATTAAGTAGATGTCTAATACAGTGCCTAACAGAAAAGGGGACTGTTGGGTGGTACAGTGGATAGAGTGACAGGCCTAGTGTTAGGAAGACACTTCGTCATGAATTCAAATCTGACTTTAGACAGTTGTGTGACCCTGGGTAAGTCACTTAACCCATTTGCCTCAGTTTCCTCATTTGTAAAATGAAGTACAGAAGGAAATGGCAAACCAGTATTTTGCCAAGAAAAACCCAAATGGGATCATAAAGAGGCAGTCATGACTAAAATGACTGAACAGCAACACATAGACAATAAACAGTTGTTGAATTGCTTTGACATTTTTCTTGTATTATTATGTTAGTGATAGATACCACTATAGCTTACTTACTTATAGGAGATGCTTACTTATAAAATTTTTATTTAGAATATAATAAACCTTTATGTTTTCCATTGAGTTATCACAACAGAATTTGGAAATATTTCCCATTATTACTAAAGGAAATGTAGAGTAATTAATATCATTTTCTCATTTGCTTGGTTCAGATATTAAATAACACTACTCTGATATTAAATAATTCAGGCTTGGTGATAAGGTAAAATGGACCTCTGACCTCAAATATTCCATGATTTCTCTTTTACCCATCTTTGTTCAGACAACTGATGCCCTAATTTGAGGGTGATCTTTTAATTGTGATAAGAAGATTAGTATTCTGAAAAACTTTTCCATGTTTCCTAGACTGAATGGTTAATATTTAATGGTAGCATAGAGTAAGGCAGTATTGTATGCTTAACGTTCATTTGCATCAAGTCTTATTAAAAAGGCTAAATCAACATAAACTTGTCTAACTATTGTGATTTATTGATTAAGGTAGAAGAAGGTAAATGGTTTCACAAAAGCCATAGCAAAGAATGAGCATTTTCATTCATGTCTTTATGATATAATTTTAAACTTAAATGCATGTTTGGAAAATATGTCAGGAGTAGTCTGCCATAAAAATACAATGGAAAAAAGATGGAAACTGTGATCATTTGAATCTTTTCATATGACAAAGGATTATTTTCAAGCAGTATTGAAGGAAGGAAAAATCAACGTAAACAGCTCATACAAGAGTAGGATTAATAGGGGAAAAAAGAATTAATGAGTGTGCAGTAAACCAGTCTCTTTCAGGGGTTAATTTGATTTAGATAGGAAGATGATGTTAACATTCTTTAATAGATTTCAGATTCCCTAGGGTAGTTTTTACTTTATGACTGTATTGTAGACTCAATATTATTTTTCTCGCTGTGTCAGTATGTATGTACTCACTGATTGGGTCCCTCAAGTCTGCATTATTTAAGCATAAATAAATTGCTACATTTAAAATATGATTTTTGTTTTCACTATGGTTCTATCTCATTATGGTTCAAACTTAATGCCAATATCCACATTTGTAACATTAATAAATATAAATATCTTTATGTCGTCAAGACCAAGGAAGATGTTAGTTTTTGTCCCAGAGTTGTGGTTATACTTCATTACAGAAAACAAACTTAGTTAAAAAGAGTTCACATTTTTTGCCTTTTAGAGCAGATTTTTTGGGTTATTTAATTTTATTTTTCTTTTTTAATTAATTAATTAGTTGCTCTATTTGTTTAATTGATGTTTCTTTTAAGACTATTTCTCCCTATCTTGCCCAGGCTTGAAGTGCAAGGGTTACTCATTTGATATTACTTTGACTAGTGTGAGATCTTTGACCTGTTCCTTTTCTGACTTGGGCATGGTCGCCCCTCCAGCAACCAAATGGCCTAAAGTTCCCAGAAATTCTCTATATTAATATCAAACAATACAAGCATGATCAGCATAGTCCATTTTAGGTCAGAAATACGGAGTTCAAATTGATCTACCAGCTAACCCCCATAGAAGCTGGAACTACTGGCATGTCCCACTACCTTTGAATGTTGGGTCACTTTAGAAATAGTGGAAGAGGAGATATATAAAGGATGGTGGGGATATTTGGATTTGGCTCTAGAAGAAGTCATCATGTTTTCTATTATGCATTTTCTATCTTGGAAATAAACTGTACCTTTCAATATGACTCTGCTTTTCTTATAAATAATATAAAAATTCACCACACTGGAAATTTATATTTGTTTATGGAACTGGATAAAGCTTTCTTTGGGTAAGCCTACCAGGCTGTGTGTGGATTGCTGTACTAAATGACCTGGGATGCAGTATACTATATTACAGTATATCGTAATAGCTTTTCAAATGCACCTTTATGTCATCACAAAATTCAGTAAGATCCCTTAAGAATACTCAAACAGTATGAAATCATTAATTAATATTTGACTCTTTGCTAATCAATATAGTGGATATTACATTTGCTACGGAAGGATTTTTAATGGTTCTTCCATAAATGTTAATTGATTTCAAGCACAGGGTAGGTTTTTCTGCCTTTTCAGTTGATGGTTTATGGATTATGGCTTCATTTTAGTTAGAGTTTGCCAAAAAAAAAGAAAAGGAAAGAAAATACTCAGTATAGAATGCTATTGAAACATAGGTACAAAACTGATATATTATATCAAGTATTGCTCCTTGGATTCAGTGATAAATAGTAGCAAAAGTTACTTTCTAGTCCCTGAAGCAATCCTGACTTCATTTTTTATTTGGAATGATAGAATTTTAAAAACATCATTGGTTATATAGCTAATGGAATGAATTGAACAGCACAAAACAGTTATTCCTTCCATAACAATATTAGCATAATTTTTATGAGAGAAAAATATAAAATAGATAATTCCCAATATTCTTTGAAGAGAAAGAGAAAATTTAGAGTTAAAATCATCATTTCACTTTTAGGTCACGACTTAGGAAAAAATGACTAATATATTAGTTGACAAAAACCCAACATTCAATCACTTATATACTTTAAGTATCTGAGTAAATGTATTTTTAGCAGATCACATATAATCTTGACTCTGTTTTGGGGATTTTCTGGCATTCTAAGTGAGGCCAGGATCAAGGGTTGCCATGTGGACTCTTAACTATGAGACTCTATTTGACCAAGATGGTTGTTACTTGGCTAATACATAATTGAAATATTTTGAATAGTGCAGAGTTTGTGCTATTTTAATACAGTTTTTGTGCTTAATAGAAAAGAGGTTTGTGGTTAATTCTTTATTATTCCAGACAGCAGTTCTCGCTTCATCTCCCCCTTCTTTAACTGCCAAGCCAGCATTTTTTCTGTTTTTACTGCTCCATTCTTGGAGGTTTTCATTGGAACTGTGCCAGTTATCTTTTTTTTTTTCCTTCATCATTGCATCAAACTCATGATTTTAGGTATGAGGAAAAAGAGGGCTTGGGAATATTAGGCGATTATAGGAATATAGTCTGACATTTGGTATTCATTTTTAAGAAGTTTCCTTATTTTAGAATAAATGCAAGAGAACTGCCTCAAGTATGGTTTCAAATGGACTTTATGACATAAAAGGAAAGAAGACATTTCTTCCATATTTTTTTTCTGTTATGACTTTGAAGGATGATATTAAACTTTTTGTGCTTTAGTTACGCTAGGAACTGTGCTGTCTTGAAAGCTGTATGTGGGATGTGGCTTACCAGGAAATAAGGCACATTTTCTTTTTATTAGCAGTAGATAGTTCCCATCACACCTCTTAAGATGTGGAGGGCTTGAGTCCTGGATAGGAATACCAATCAACCAAGGAAGACAAACAGATTTCTTAACACTTTTCCATTTCAACTAAATGTAACTGTATTTCACTTTTAAAAACAATTGTTTAAGAAATCTACACTATTTTACACTATAGGTCAAGCATGCTAGCAGATTCTGTAGGAATAGAGAAAAGGACTCAGTGATTGATTTCAAGTGGCCTGTTACTCCAATTTTGTAGACATTGAAGTAGCAATAGATAAAATAATTTTCCTTTCCTCTTTTTTCTTTCCTTTCTTATTTCCCTTTCTTACCCTTCCCTTGCTTTCTGTCCTTTCCTTTTCTTCCTCTACTCCTTTCCTTTCTCTATCCTTTCTCATTTTCTCCCATTTCCATGTCACTTTTCATCTCTTCCTTGTCAATTCTTGTCACCTTTTCTCCTGTCATTCTTCTCCTATATCCTTTTATTAAAAAGTTAAATTTGGCTAAGCACTTCATGCTTTCATTTTTTAAACAACAACAACAAATATTTATCGAGCCCTCACTGTGGCTAGAACAGAATATTTCATGGAATGAAATATTACCTCCATGCAGATGACTTTTAGATGTCTAGCTACAACTTCTTTTCCTATGCTCCAGTCTCACTTTCCAAATGTCTACTGAGTGTATGCAAGTGACAATACAAATTCAAACCCATTTTAAATTAAATTCATCTTTGCCCATGATTCCAAATTACATTTTCCCCTTGTCCTTGAGAGGGAAAGGAGAGTTTTTGATTTAGAGTCAGAAGAACTGGATTCAAATCTTAGCTATTATTTACTAACTATGTTAGTTTGGCAAAGTCTCTGAATGACTTAGAGGTTCAGATCTACAAAATGATGGGGTTGGACAGGATAGTTTCCAAGATACTTTGTATGTCTAAATATATGTTCTTATGTGTTTTGGCCAATGGTACCACCTTTGCTCCAGTCACCCAGGTTTGAAATCTCCCTGATTTTTTTATCTGGCATTTAAGGCCCTCAAAGTACCTTTTCAACTTTATTGTCTCTCTTACATGTAATATTTTAATTCAATCAAATTAGATTTTATATATATATATATACATATATATATATATATATGTATATACTATGAACAAGGCTTATGCCTTCTTATTTCTATGCCCTTGCTTTTTTCTTTACTAGGAATATTATTGCTCCATAATGCCCATTGACAAGCTGAGTCCTTCAAGGTTGAGCTTAGATATTACTTTTTAGATAAAGACTTTCTGGATTGAATTCCTTTCTCCCTACCTTAGCCAAAGTGTCATTTGATAAGAAATTTCAGAAGCATAGAATTTGATTTGGAATACATTTCAGAGACTATGGAGTTCTTCCTGTGGAGTTCCCACTACAGCATTCCTACTATTTATTTTTGTGTCAGCTCCTCCCACTAGATTGTGAATTCTTTAAGGCCAGGTACTAAGTCTCATTCACTTTATGTATAGCCCATGGCATCTAGGAAACTATCATTCTCATAATAGGTATCTAGTGGCTGCTAAATGAAAGACTAAATTAAATTCTAAACCATTAGTCTCAACAGGGATAAATATATGAGTCCCAAGGAAATACTGTAGCAGTGCAGAATATTTTACTCCTATTTTATCTAATAAGTTTATGTTGGTTAGTTTGAAAGGAATTTGGTGCAGAAGTTATTATAGAGAAGTGCATCAGTTTATTTTATTTAGGAAAAATGGTATAAGCAAAGATTTGGAGACAAGAAAAATAGAATGTCTTAGATGTAACAGAGAGTACAAATCAGAATACTAGAGATAAGTGCATTTGGGAAGGCAGCCAGTCTTCCCAAATATTGAATAGAAAATTATATATGCTGAAGCTGAATTAGAATAATTGTGCTGTCCTACTTAACCTTGTGCAACTTTTGCTTTGGTTTTTGAAGGAATACTCTAGTGATAGATTCAACTGGACATTTAACCTTTTGGAATAGTAGCAATTGCTTGAAACATTTGATCTGATCATGAAAGAGAATGCTAGTATTGGCATTTAAGACATATCAGCACATTCATGGATACTTTTCATGTAGGAGAATCGGAGAAGGTTCCCTGAAGGAGGTGATACTTACATTATACTTTGAAGGAAAGAAAAAAAATTAACAGAGAGAAGGGATGAGTATATTCTAGTTATATCACATAGCACTTCACTTTCTATTAAAATTTTGTATGGAAACCTTTTGTATTGATATTGCTTTCACTTTCCAAATATCCTTCTCCTTTTCTCCATCCAGAAAACTGCCTTACAAAAGAAATAAAATAGTTCAATAAAACTAACCAAAACATCATTCAACCCTATCATCATATACACTATTCTACTCCCATAGTCTTGCCTTTTGCAAAGGGAGGCAAATGCATTCTCATATATATATATATTTTTTTTTTAATTTACATTTTCTTTTTTTCAAACAGCAAAAATCTGCCTTCTCTCTGTCCTAAACCTTCAACTGAGAACAAAAGAACAAAGTCTGTTAGAAATAAGTATAGTGATGAAAAATAATTTTTACATTGACTGTCATTGTCTGTCTCTGTCTCTGCCTCTGCCTCTGTCTCTGTCTCAGTCTGCCATTGTCTATCTCTCTCTTATAAACACATGACTCCTATTATTCCTTAGAGTTCAGAGGGGACACTTTTAGTGTTTCTCCAGATTAGAATATAAAAAGTTTATCCATTTTTAGCTCCTTATGTTTAACTCAGTCACATTTACCTTTTTAATATTTCTTATAACTCTTATGTTTGAAATTCAAAATTTCGATGCAGTGTAATCTGTTTTTCTTGGTAAATTAGTCTTGACTGTAAGCCAATATATCCTTTGCCTTCTAGAATATCATATTCTAAGCTCTCCAGTCTTTTATAGTTGTGGCTGTTAATCATGTGTTATTCTGTATGTGGATCCTTGGAACTTGAATTCTTTTTATCTGATTATATATAAATATACATATATACAAAATATAATTATACTATATATCTGATTATACATTATATATTACTATATATNCTGTCTCAGTCTGCCATTGTCTATCTCTCTCTTATAAACACATGACTCCTATTATTCCTTAGAGTTCAGAGGGGACACTTTTAGTGTTTCTCCAGATTAGAATATAAAAAGTTTATCCATTTTTAGCTCCTTATGTTTAACTCAGTCACATTTACCTTTTTAATATTTCTTATAACTCTTATGTTTGAAATTCAAAATTTCTATGCAGTGTAATCTGTTTTTCTTGGTAAATTAGTCTTGACTGTAAGCCAATATATCCTTTGCCTTCTAGAATATCATATTCTAAGCTCTCCAGTCTTTTATAGTTGTGGCTGTTAATCATGTGTTATTCTGTATGTGGATCCTTGGAACTTGAATTCTTTTTATCTGATTATATATAAATATACATATATACAAAATATAATTATACTATATATCTGATTATACATTATATATTACTATATATCTGATTATACTTATCATATATATGTATATATGCTGCTTTTATTTAGTCTTATTAAAAGCATCTTTGGGACATGTCAAGTAGCTGTTAGAATGAGAGAAATAATATTGCTCATTTTTCTCCCACATGTTTTTAATATCTTCTGCTAGACAAGGTCTCTATTTGAAAAACTTTTCATTCCAACATTGGTTGAAGGTTATTAATATTTGGTAGGATGATACCTACTTAAATATATGTCTTAAATTTTTATGAATCATTGTTATGTCCAGGCAGTAGAGGCAACAGTTCAGTCTGCAATGATGCCCCAATTCCAGGATATATTATTTGTTGAATTACAGAAATTATTTAAGATATTTGTATTTGTAGCATAGACATTTATGTTATGATAGTTTATAAAGGTTAAAGTAGTTTTGGTATATAATTTTAAATATTTTTTTTCAAGATTATAGGTTGGTATAATTTTTAACAATCAGTTTCTGAAATTCTGCAATCCATATTTTCTCTCTTCCAGCCCAGGGTGTCTGGTTCTTCCTACTTGATGATATTTTGTTAAGTATCTAGCAGATGTTCATTTTTGCAACCTTCAGTTAAATGTTAGATATTTTCACACAGATTTCCATGATTTTTCTATTGTTGCCTTGTAAGGGATTAGTCTTACATTTCATTAATAGGAGTAGATCATTGTATTGCCAAGAATAGCTAAGTCATTCACAGTCGATCTTTGTACAATATTACTATTACTGTGTACAAAGTTCTCCTGATTCTGCTTAATTTAATTTTCATCAATTCATATGTCTTTCCATGTTTTTCTGAAATCATCTTGTTCATTATTTCTTATAGCTCAATAGTAGGCCATTACAATTATATACCACAACATGTTCAGCCATTCTCCAATTGATGAATATCCCTTCTTTGTCATCACAAGAACTGTTATAAATATTTTGTACAAATAAATCCTTTATCTCTCCCCTACTCCTTTTGGTATCTCTTTGGGATACAGACTTAGTAGAGATATTTCTGGATCAAAGATTATGCATAGTTGTATAGCCCTTTTGACAAAGTTCCAAATTTATGATTAAATCAGTTCACAACTCAACCAGCAGAGCTTTCATGTCACAATTTCATGTCTCACATACCCTCCAATATTTATCATTTTCCTTTTCTTTCTTATTAGTCAATAAGATATGTGTGAGGTTGTACCTCAGAGTTGTTTTAATTTACATTTCTCTAATCAATAGTGATTTAGACCTTTTCTTCAATATGACTATAGATAGCTTTGATGTCTTCATCTGAAAAGTTCATTTTCATATCCTTTGATCATTTATCATTTGGGAAATGACTTGTATCCTTACAACTTTGACTAAGTTCTTCCTACTCAGTTTTAAAAAGGATTGATGTTAATGGATTTAAAGGTAGAGAAAATTAAAGAGGGATAAAACTCTAGATGTTCCAATGAATAGAGTGCCAGGTCTGAAATCAGAAATACTAATCTTCCAGATTTCAAATTTGGCCACAGACACTTACAGGATGGTTTAAGTCACTTAATTCTGTTCGCCTCATTCCTCACATCTTTACAATGAGCTGAAAAAGGAAATGGTAAATAACTCCAGTATCTTTGACAAGAAAACCAAAATGGGGTCACAAACAGTCAGACGAAACTAAAAAAGCAACTCAACAACAATAAAACATTCTGGATGATAATTATTTTAAAATTGTTCTTGACATTATATTGTGGTGGACCCAAAATAGAGACTATCCTTTCATTTCTATTCCCCAAATTCCAGTATTCCCCTTATACTTGGGCTTATTTTATATATTTGAAGTATATGAATAAATTGTCCTTTTATTACATAAATATAGGAATCCTGCATGATCTTAACATAAATACATATGATATATTTTCTTGAAGAAGAGTCTTTAAGTCTGGGCTTTATTCCTACAAACATAATGTTTTTTTTTTTTTACTTTTTACTTTTTAAAATTAATCATCATCCCAATGATGTGTAATCCATACCATTGGCTTTAAAATCAGTTGCAAATAGGGACCACTAAAACATATACCAAGCATATTGAGTTTAAAAACTACAAAACATTCTGTTTTATTGTGTTTTTATTTATCTACTTGTTATTAAATTTTTCCCAAATACATTCTAATTTGCTTCAGGCCACACTCAGGGTAGGTTTGATACCTCTGATGTATCTCTTTCAGTTTTTAGATATTGTGACTGCTATAGAAATTTGTAACTGATATAGAAAATTGTATTAAATATCTGCATGATCCCTTCTCATATTTTTGTCATGAATGCCCTTAGGCTATGCATAACCACTATTCTCAAAGTATTGTATATAGATGAGAAATTAGCATTATGGATCAGTAGTGACTGATGTCTTCTTGCTGTTTTTCTTCTTAAATTAATGCCATCTCTGATAGAACTGAAAATGATTAAGGTACCTTTAAATGTATAAACATCAGAATAGATTTATTTCTTGTGAACTTAGTCAATCCAACTATTTTTCCTGACTTTACTTTTTAAAGTGCCATTTACATTTTCTCATATAAAGCATTTTAATGCCTGAGCAATTAGAGTCCAAATATGGTTGTTCATCAGTGGTGAGAATAGAATTATATTCAAAGACATTCTGGTTCTTAGTCATCTTCCTAGTTTCCTCTACAAGTGATCTTGATTTAGATTGATTTCTCTCCAAACTTTGTCTAGGCTTTCTTGACATCTTCAGTGACTTTTTGCACTTTGGTTATATTTTTGACACTTGGTCAACTGCATTTGTATTATTTGAAAATGAGTTTGTCCTCTACAACAATGTTGCTCTTTGTTGCTATATCTCCTCTGCACAAAGAGTATGAGGCAGAAGAAATTCTATAAGTAAGAAAAAAACGTATATTTTTTTTTTCAAAATTTTAGTGAATTTTTCCCTCTACTCTTTTTCTTTTGTTTTAAAAATTTGTTGTAATAAAGGATGGCTGTCTGGGAGAGGAGGGAGAAGTACAAGGAGAAATAAAGGTTATGTAAAAATAAGAGACAGAAAAAAGTTTGCTTATCCCTAGTATTCTTTTTGTCCATCAATTAGAAAATGATAATAAATTTAGTCAAATCAATGTATATTATTATAGCACATTAGGAATAGTACTGAGAGGGGAGTCAGGAGAAATGGTTCTAGTCACATTTTTATTATCAGTCAGATGGCTAGCCTACAAGAATGAGAAATTGATCAATGTAATAAAATAAAAATTTTTAAGATCACCTTTTAAAATAAATTTAACTGATACAAAACAGTGAACACAATAAGTAGTCCAAGAAAATCACACTTTTGCCAGAAATCACTTAATCTCTTTGCCATGCTGAAATTTCTTCTCATATCTTTTTTTGGGACAATGCTTTATAACTTAGCAACATTCATTTTCAGATGTTTTGCACTGGTTGTTTTTTCTATTTCCATTGCTATTTTGTTTTCTTTATTGTTGATTCATTGATTCATATTGATTCATATCTTTCTGCGTTCCTCTGTATTACTTCTATATATTAATTCTTATAGAATAGTAAATTTCTATTATATTCATGTTTAGTCATTTCTCAATTCATTTACTTTATTTTCAGTTCTTTGCTTTGAAATAAAATCCTGCTATATATATTTTGAGGTATATGAAGCCTTTAAAAGAAGTAACTACATGTTCCTAATAATGGAACCTCTAGATCAAAGGATATGGGCATTTGAGTCAGATTATTTGCATAATTCAAACTTCAATTTATATAATACCATAATAGCTTCATTAATTCACTGTTCTACAAACTATGTATTAGTATGTCCATCTTTCCACATCCCTAGTAATAATGATCTATTAGTCTTTTGCTTAATAATACAATACCATTGTTACAACTTGATGTTTACTTTGTGAAAATGTGCCAGTTTATGCTTTTACCCTTGATTAAAAGTCTAAGTAAAAGCCTCCAAGAAAAAATATTAATTGCTCTCTAACCCCAAAAGAATTAGTAAAGGAGCTCAAAAAGGATTTTTACAAATCAAATAAGAGAGGTAGAAGGAAAATTAGGAAAATAAATAAGAGTGATACTGGAAAATCATGAAAAAAGACACACTTGGTAAAGGAGATACGAAAGAATTCTTAAGAAATTAATAACTTGAAAAACAGAATAGGTCAATTGGTAAAAGCTGTATGAAAATCCAAAGAAGAGAAGAACTCCTCAAAAAGCAGAATTGGAAGAAGATATACAGAAAATGCACTGATGAGAAAAATTTCTTGAAAAGACCAAACTAGTCCTTTGGGAAAAGAGGTACAAAAATTCACTGATGAAAAGAATTTTTTACCAAGTAGAATTGGCCACATGGAAAAGGAAATACATAAGCTCATTCAAGACAAGCATAACTTAAAAATTAGAAGTGGGAAACTAATGACTCTATAAGATACCAAGAAACAATCATACAAAGTCCAAGGAATTAAAAAATAGAGAAAATGTATTGACCTGGAAAATAAATCCAGGAGAGATAATTTAAGAATTATTGGATTACTAAAAAATCATGATAAAAAATAGCTTATATATCATCTTTTAAGAAATCATCAAGGAATACTGCCCTGATATTCTAGAACCAGAGGACAAAATAGAAATAGAAAAAAATCCATTGATCACTTCCTGAAACACATTCCCAAAGTGTAAATTCCAGAAATATTTTAGCCAAATTCCCAAACTCCTAGGTTAAGGAGGAAATATTGCAAGCAGCCAAAAAGAAATGACTTGAATATCATGGTACCACAGTCAGGACAACACAACACTTAGCAGCTTCTACATTAAAGGATCAAAGAGTCTAGAATATGATATTCCAGAGGGCAAAAGAGGTAGAATCTCATCAGAATTGGCTAAATGATGGAAGAATATACACAATCAATTGGGCATAGAAAACCTAATTTACCCTACCAGAAAGTAGGAGGGGAAGGGGATAAGAGAAGCAGGGATAAGGCTGATAGTAAAGTAGGCAAATCAGGGAAGGTGGAGGTCAGAAATTAAACAGGGTTAAACAGAATGGAAAGTAATCTTAATGCATATATCTTAAATGAAGAGATAAGAAATGAAGATGATTTATTTGCAACCACAGATTTTATCTAGTTGCTCACAAAAGAGTAGTAGAATGATTTGGGGTTCTTAAAAAATGAGATTCCTTTCTCATTTTAGCTGAATACAAATGACTCAAAAATGATTAAAAGGTGAATTTGGGAAATTATAAAAAAATTTATACAAATAAAGCAAAGCTTATGTCTACATTGGTATTTAGAGATAGGAGAGGTTTGTTTTCTGGATAATCCAAATACTATCATAGCTAAATTGGAATGTTATTGCCAAACTCTCTGATTTTCACCCTTTTCCCAATAGATGTTTCCCATGTGGGCCAGGATTTACATAGATAGGCAGATTAAGTGGTAAAACAGATAAGGTATCACACTTGGAGTCAGGAGACCTGAATTCCATTTTGGTCTCAGATCTGGCCTCAGCTGTGTTGTCCAGAGCAAATCACTTAACCTCTGCCTGTTTCAGTTTCCCCATCTGTAAAATGGGGATAATAATTGCACATATGTTCCAAGGTTGTTGTGGGGATAAATATTTGTAAACTGCATTGCAAATGTTAAACCACTATCTAAGTGCCAGTTATTATTATTCATAAAATTATCATTAATAATAATTATTATATTATTCTTTGCCCCAATTCTGTATCATCATTGTGTAGACACAAGCTTCATGGGAATAACATGCAGTGAATTTTTAGTCATAGGCTAGTATGACTCCTTAGAAAAGTCAGCCCAGAAAAGGTAACTTCAAAAGAGTAACACTATGAAACAGAAACCAAGAAAAATTTGATTGCACATAAGAACATCAGTGATTGGCCAGGATGCTAATGATGAGGAAAAAGTCTCACAGGATAAGAGCTAGGTTAAATAAGCCAGAGCACAAAAGATGATCTAAGAGATATATATTCATTAACAGAGAACTAGACTATATTGTTTAATACATAATTTTAATGGTAGATTTCTATTTATTTTAGTGGTTTACTTATGTTAGAATTTTATGAGTCAATTGCTATCATTTTAAATCCACTTACTGTACTTGGATCCCACTGTATGTGTAATTATAGCCACCTTTTTCTTTGCTGAAAGTTATATTCTTGCCTTAGTCATTATAAAGATCCCTTTGGAATCATTTGTTTTCTTGCATTTTTTTGTGAAAGAATAATCTTGGTGTTTTATTAACATAATAGCTAATTTTAATTCTGTGTGACAAAAACCCGCTTAACTTTATATGGTATTTTATATAGTAATGCTTATTTTCTGTACAAACTCTCTAGGATGTTTTATCTGTTTTATATCCCATTGAATTCTGCCTGAAACTGCACTAGTTTACAATAATTTTATTACTTTATTAATTAAACGTTTTCCAACAAGCTAGCTATGGCATTTCTTATCATCAAGGGTTCCATTAGTTTTTAATGGTGTGAGACAAAATTACCATTTACCCACATGCAATTTAAGAAGCATCATTAACACAGAAAAAGCACCAGGTGGGATTTCTAATAGTTACTGTTTCTCATTTTTGTTTTTATTTAAAAGGAATAACTGGTTTTGAGATTTTTTTTTAGCTGCTACATTGCCAAATCTTCACTTTGGTTTTATGTTCGAGATAATTTAAAATAATGTTCTTCTATTTCCTTAGGCACTATTGAACAATATTTTACTTCTGCTCACACAGCTTCATTTTAGCACAGATCTCCTATATAGCCAGATGAGTGTTGTCTGCACAGTAATCACTAAGAGAACAAAGACCAATCTGCGTGGTCAATAAGCAGTATACCGGGAAATGGGGCTAGGAGGTGCTAAGGAGAGACACTGACCAGTTAGCTAGGGAAGTCAAAGGAGAGTTAAGCCCAAAAGGCAGAGGGAACCGCAAGAATGAAATGACAGAAGATTTGCCCTCAGAGGACAATGACAAGATAAACTCTTGGGAAGAGGGTCAAATGGAGCAATTGAGCTTTGCTTTCTTTGAATGAAATGAAAAATGCCTGCAAGCAAGACGTAGATAGGATGGAATAGGGAGTAAGTGGGTAATGAAGTTTAGATCAACAGATAACTGAGAAAATGGGAAACTAAGGACTTTATACAAATTGGTACAATGTGAACATCTAGAACATAATTCCATAACAGAAAAAAAATAGAAAACAGACCATATTCCTATTGCCTGTAAACACTAATTAGAGGTGGAGGTATATAAAACTGAATTCTTCAGTTTAGTGCTCATCAGCCATAAAAAAATAAAAGGAAACAAAATTTGGATGTGTGGAATAAGGTGTAATGAAGTTAGTTTGGGAATAATGTCTTCCTATCACATTTTGCTTTTATTAAAAAGTTATCATGGAGTGGAGGGAAGGCAGCTAGGTAGTTCAGTGAATTAAGAGCCAGGCCTAGAGATAGGAGGTTCTGGGTTCAAATTTGACCTCGGGCATTTCCTAACTTTGGGGAGTAAGTCACTTAACCCCCATTGCTTAGCCCTTACTGCCCTTCTGCCTTGGGACCAATATGTAGTATTTATTCTAAGACAGAAGGTATGGGTTTAAAAAGAAGAAGTTACCATGGGAGAACTGGCATAGCAGAGTTCCTGGAGAGAAGAAGGAGGAAGCCAAACGTTCATGTAGCTCGGAAACTTATGAACTGAAGAGGAGATAGGATTCATAAATTCCTTATGAATATTACAAAGTTTTTGTTTGGTTTGTTTTAATGTACACTGAAGTATATTCAAGTGTAATAATATTTTAACTTAGAAAAGACAGACTAATTTTTTTTCCTGTAAATCATTCTTTGAGTTATATTACTAAGGCAATTTGCAGAAAAAAAATGAACTTGTTGGCTTATGTATGCCTGCCTGCAACTCATTTTAATTATTTCCCTCCTTTCCCCTAATTTTCAAATGAATGGATATGTATTTTGACCTAGAGTATATAGTGGCAAAACGGAAATGAAAAACGTATGACTTACCTGAACTGAACTATTGAGGAAGTCACATTCTTAATATCTCTTTTACATCATGAGTATTCATTGCTTGACAAAACATATAAAATCAAGAGATAAATATGCATAGTTCTGAGGAGTAACAATTTTTTTGCTTCAATTATAATGGAAATAATTGCCATACCAGATCATCTTCTGGTATCCTTTGTAAACCTAGATGAAAACACAATATGATTTAAGTAATTTTAATAGAATGTGGCCCACAGAAAATAGTTCACTTTGTGTGAACAAGACTTCCTCTCCCACCAATAAACTACATTTTCTGCTGCCCTTATACTTCATTTCCCACCCAAACAAATCAGTTCCAGGATTGATAATTCATATTTTTCTTGTTGTCTCATTTACTATGTGGGTGGCTGGCCCTTCAGTTATTTTAAGTGCTTAATACAATTCTAAATTGCATGAGACGATGGGGGCTTTATCTTGGCATTTGTGCTTCTTCTTCAGTGGAATGGTCATGTGATTAAAAGGTCTTTGTTTTGTTAGCATGTCAGTTCTATTTTTTGTGTTGTCTGTAGTGAAAATCAACATAGATATTGATGAGCGTCTACACCACCTTTTTTCTGCAACATCCATCCATTTAGAAGTTGACTTACATTAGTTATTAAATTTTAAATGAGTGAATGTACATTCCTTTTAATGGGAAATCTTGTTTGTATAGATTGTTTTTAGAATTGGAGAATAGATTTCCTCCATAATTTCTTTCTTGGTGCAATTAAATTATTATTGGGTAAGATAAGATATATTTATAATTCCAAAAATTAACAGTAGATTTTCAGCAATTTGGTACTTTTCTCCCTCTAGTACTGTTAGATTTCTAGTGTTTGTTCTATCTCCATACAGAGTGTGTTTTTATTGAGCTTGAAGCTGACAGAAAATTGCTATAGCCAATCACCAAAAAGTGCTTATTTTTTATGATGTTTTATTTTCATTGCTCAACATTAACATAATGAAACTTCAGATTTTTTTCTATTAAAACAGTGTAATCCATGTGAATTGTCATGATGGATGACAGTTTCTTGTGATATACATTTTTGTGTGTGTGTCTGCAAAATAAACATTGACTCTAGAACTTCTAGGATCAAATATGCTTCGCTTTTTCTTCAGATGCCATATAAAGAGCAAAACTATCACAAATAAAGCATACCCTAATGTGCTCAACCTAAATGGAAGTAGTTACGATTTACATGCTTTACTATAATGGTATTATCATCATCAATATTTATTGAGTACCTTGCTCAATATCAGAAGCAAAAAAAATACCAATTTCCACTCAAAGGATCAGACTTTACTCCTTTGTTCAGATGTACAGGATGAAGTTAGAAATTGGGACAATATATAAAAAGATAGTATTCCTTTATCATTGGGATTAGTCCGATGAAAGTATGTTCATGCCTGAATTATTCTTATAATTATCTAAATTTTCTGCTTCATCTTGATTAGACATGAACCAAGTTAAGCATAATTTACTCTATGCTTCCATGGTTGGATAGGGACTAGATCTCTAATTTCACTGATATAAGGTACTTCCAGGAAAGAAAATTTCTTCTAAAAATGGAGATCCAATACGCTGTCTGCCCTTGGAGTCTTAGAGATTTGCCCAGAGCCCTAGAGCACTAGTGAATCTTCCAGGATCGCATAGTCAGAGTGTGACTTTGTAAGACTTCAAGCTGGGCTTTCTGGCTCTGAAGCCAACTTTCTGCCCACTGTGCTGTCTTGTATCTCAATTCATATTATATATATACACATGAAGGTATTTGCATGTATACACATGCATATCTGCCATATTTTGTATATATGTATAAGTATATAGACCTTCCTATATATATATATGTAATATATGATGTATATATGGTGCCATATATAGTATATAAGCATATGTAGATAGATGCCTTTATATAAGTATATATGTATTTATATATTATATAGATACACATATCCCATAAACATGTCTAGCTATGTGTCACAACACATTTTAATTTATTTAAACTAATATTTTGAGTTAAACAGAAAATATGCAATTGACTGTCAAGAAAATTAATTCTAAAATAGAACGAAATCAATAAATATGTTTTAAGCCAGGTTTTATTAAAGGGGTGCAAAAAAGAAGAGAAGTTATTACTTTGGAAAAGGAAGAACATGTACAAAGACATTCAAGAAGGAGCAGGGAGATTAGTTTGAATATAAACAGTGATAATATTGGGGAGTAAGGAAAAAAGGAGAAATTGAGTTTGTGTGTGGGATGTGTGCGTGTATGTGAGAGAGTCAGAGATATACAGTGAGACACAGAGATGGTGATATGGAGAGAAAGGGAGACCTGGAATAAGAGGTGAGAAGGAGGAGGGAGAGATGGGGAGCGGGAGAGAAACCATAGCATTGGAAAGGAGATTGTTCTTGCTTGAGGACCTGAAAAAATCATATCAGAGGAATTTAAATGTGAGACTGCAAGAAAAGCCAAGGGCCGTCAAACTTTGAAACATGACAGATCATATGCCATGGCCCAGGGGTCTTTAAGTTGCCTAAACAGGTCAAATGACAGTGCCCATGAGCCTGGAGGGCTTAACAGGTAGAGAAGGTGATAAGATCTGGTGTAAGAGGGTGTAGTGACAGGGAAGATGGCATAAGGTCATTGGAATCGATCTTAGGAAATAGTGTAGGGGAAAAAAAGGTCCAGGAGTCTACCATTTTACCAGAATAATTCTGGCTGGTGATTCTCTGTTCACATAAATTGTGAGTGTCTGTGTCCGTCCTACAATGGGATGGGGATGGAAGGTGTAGAGGAGCCCAGCCCATGACTAATGGAAAAGAAGTGTGTGCTCAAGGGTTGAAGTGGGATAGGAGGTGGAGGTGGGGTCAACATCCAGATAAGAAATAGAAAAATGGAGAGAGAGACATTGGCAGAAAACTTAATTTCCTATAATTCCTACTCCATGGAGGCCTTCACTAACTGATAAAATGACTGATGGTGTGGTATGGGAATAGAATAGGGATCCTTTTATAAAACTGATACATGATGTTGTATTAAGTGAGAAGAATGATTATTAGTGGAAAGTCCTGACTTTGGCTTATTTTCAGTCCTCCTTCCTGATTTCTCAGTTATAAATTGATATGCAAAAGAATTACAAGCAATGAAAAAAAATTTGACTTCAAACTTTTAAGTTTTTGAATTCTTTCTAGTGATTGTGATCTTTTCACGAGTTTGTTTAAATGAAATATTTTATTCATATTTTTGTTTTAATATTACCTAGGTTTCACTCTGTAAGCTCCATGCCAGAGAGGATCCTTATGATGAAGATTTTTTTTGAAATAAAAAAGATTATTTTAAAACCAGAAAAACTAATTAATGTTTTGAGAAAATTTAATGTGATGTGTAATGTTCCACACCTATGGAACACTACTTCTCCTTTAACATCAACCATGCATCATGGGAAGAAATATTCTCATAACTCTTATTTATGGACTTATTTTTTATACTTGCACAACATTCAGTTTTACTTTTTTTGTGGTTATTGTTTTTACTAATTGCATTGCTTTATTCACTATGTGTTATTTTCCTGGTTCTGCTTACTACACTTTACATTTGTTCATATAAAGATTTTCTGAGCTTTTGTATATTTTTCATGTTTTTAGTTTCCTATAGCACAGTGATATTCCATTGTATTCATGTGACTCAATTTTTTTACTATTTCCTTTTAATATTTTTCAAGTAGCTAAGGTTACCAAGATGGTTTAGAAGCCAAAGGGGTCTAACCTGATCTGCCTTGGTAATTACTTTTCCTTTATCATTTTATAATTATTTTAGCCCTGGCATCTCAATTCCTGCTTCAATTTAATTTGAGTCTGCATGTATGTTAGCCGGATATTTGTAGAGATGATCCTTTTTGATATTGTTGCTGCCACATATATAATGGTTAATTGAAAATTAAAGGAAAAAAGATAAGCATAGATTTTTCCCTAATGACAATTTTGAAATAAATGATAAATGAAATGAAACTTGTAATGCATTCTTTTATTTCTTGCCTATCATTGTTCTATATATACATTTATAAGGGGTTCACATTTTATATGATAGAAATGTTCCTTATATAAATATTTTTGTTTTGTCTTCATGGCTGTTTTAAATAGAGGAACCCAAATCAACGAGCAGTCTGAATTTTGCTGGCCAAACTAGTTTAGAAATAGTATTTGATGTGATAAAAAAGAATTTTTAATCAGTTTTTAATCAGAGTATCAAAATTCCTGCAATAGCAATCATCTAGAAACATAGAATTAAGAGGAATAGTATATTTATGAAAATAGAAGATGAAAGATATCCTTGACTAGAATCTCACCAACAAAGAGGAAATGGTTGACATGGAAATGGCAGGAACTTTGGAAGGAAATGGCCACATCTTGAAGTTCTTTATAGATTAAAAAAAAGAAGAAAAAAATCAGACACAGACTAATTAGTCCCCTCAACTTTGGTAGTGCTTAGTTTGAAGAGTTCTAAATAGAATAGAGGGGATTCTGTGTCCAGATTCTACAAAAAATGTTATAATTGTAAGCCCATTAAGTCACTTTTGAGTACACAATTGAGTACACAATTCTCTATAGGAAGGAAAAAGGAAGAGCTCTCAAGGTTGGTAGGTGTGGTAGCCCAGGAAACTGAGCTACAACATCAGATTTTTAAAGGATGTACAAAAGATAGAAAAATGGATGAGGACCCAGAGGAAACTAAGAAAGACAATCAACATGGAGATTTGTTTTACAAGATCCTTCTTCCTAATGGGGGCAAATGGGATGGAGAGAAAATAAATGTTTCTAATCGAAAAATAGTATCGTTATAAGAAAGATAGGCATGGTGCTATACAGTATTTAAGATTAAAACTTATAATCTGAAAACAGCAATGAATGATAAAGACAAGGACTTAATTGAGGGAGGAGAAGAAGCAATGGGAGAAATAAGTAAGGAGTAATAAAAGTATAGCATCAAAATTTTAAAAGATGAACAAAAGATAGAAACATGGATGAGGATCCAGAGGAAACTGAAAAAGAAAATCAATTTGGATATTTATTTTACAAGATCCTCCTTCCAAATGGGGACAAGTAGAAGGGAGAGAAAATAAATGATTTTTTAATTGAAAAATAATACAATTATAAGAAGGATTGACAATAGCTTCAGTATGTTTAAAACTCATAATCTGAAAACCTCAACAAATGATTAAGACAAGAAGGATTTAATTGAGGGAGGAGGGAAAGCAGTGGGAGAAATAAGAAAAGCGAACCATGATGAGGTAAATGAGATGCTGATAATAAATTATACAAATGGAGAGCAGAGACACTGAACTACTGTTTTGGTTCTGTTTTCTATATAAAGAAAGACAGTATGGTGTAGAAGATAGAGAGCTGGTCTCAGATCCAGAAAGACCTGGCTTTGACACATTCTACCTCTAGAAAAGCCATTTAATGTCTCTAAGCTCTAGGTACCTTTCTAATAATGTACACGAAGAGAAGATGACAATTTGCATTGGGAGAAGGAACTTTCCACCACAAGTTCCCTAAACCTAATAAATTACAACTCTGTTCCCCCATTCTCTATCTTGTTTGGCATTAAAATAATTACTACAATTTTGATAAGTTTGAGATTGCTTCCTTGGGAAAAAGGCAACACGTAAGAGGTTGGTTTGTAGAAAGAGTCAAGCTAAACTCATTACTCTTTATGGTTAGATGGATTTGAATCTTCTTTAATGATCTGACTAGGAGCAGCACATGGAATGATATCTGTCTTCAATTGGAAGCTTGTTGATTCTTTATTGGGATTCCTGTACAGCTAGAAGTTGGCCTAATTGACCTAAATGGTCCTGTCTTGCCCCAGGATTCTATAATCTTATGACTAGCTGTTAAAATTAAAGTATTAGAGAATATAGAGAAAATATTATTCCTTATTTCTCATATATTTTAGTTAAACTGTTTCCTACTTCCTAGGGTTTTAGTTATTCTCTTAATAGCTGTATGTTTCAATTTATTAAAATAGACTGGATTAGAACACAATCTTTTGGAACTACTTACATTCTAGCAGCAATGAAGCTATGAAGTACTATCTGAACCATTTCAGAGTTGTTTATTTTTCAGAAATAATGGTGCAATGGTCTTACTTTGTGACTATATTTTTTCATATCCTGATGGACTGTAAACAAATAGAAGAGAGAAATGCTACCAGAACTGGGGTACAGAATAAGATGGAAAAGAGTTTAATTGACCAAAGGAATAATAAGACTAAGGATCCTTAAATTGGATTTTCTTGTTAGCTAATGAAGGCATGTGAGAAGAGTTGCTGTCAAAACAGAAATTAAAAACCAAAGACATTTGTGGAAATCCTTTCCTTTTAACATGGCCACTCAAGTAACATTTCCAGGGAACAAAAGAACAAATATAGTTAATCTTCATTAAATTATAGACATTCTAGAACATTTTATGCCTAAAATTTTTGGATAATAAGATGAAAATAATTTTTGTACATGTGAAATGATGTCAGGAGGAATATGCAATTTGTTACATCCTTCCCCAAATAGTGACAAATTTAGCCTTTCTACCCCTAACCTCTTAAAGAATCTCCCTTTCTTATGACCAATAGCTTTCTAGGGTTAGGAGTTACTTTGAGGTCATTAAACAAAATACAGAGAAGTGGCTTACATGAGAACTTAGGTAAGGAGCTAGCCCTAAACTTGAAAATATTAGGCAATTTTGAACGAATGGTAAGGATTACATTTGTCAATAACTTTGAATTCCAGAATTTCACAACTTTGTGACAAGATTAACTATATACATTATTATAATAATAATAGCATTTATATAGGGCTTTAAGTTTTATGAAGCACTTTATAAATATTTCATTCTCCCTGCCCTTCACCCTTCAAGCTTTGGAGGTAGTCGCTATTATTATCCTCTTTTTATAGATAAAGAAAGTAAGCCAGGAAGCAGTTAAGTAACTAGCTTTGAGTCACACAGCTACTAAGTATCTGAAATTAAATTTGAACTCTGGTCTTCTAGATTCTAGGTACAGCTATCTATGTACTATGCCATCTAGCTGCTCAAACTAAACTTTCTTTTAAAAAAATTCATTCAATTAATTAATTAATTAATTAGGAATATTTTTTCATGGTTACATTTATTCACGTTCTTTTCCTACCCTCCTCCCTCCCCCTTCCCAGAGTCGAAGAACAATTCCACCGGGTTTTACGTGTATCATTGTTCAAAAACTATTTCCATATTATTGCTATTTGCAATAGAATGATCATTTAAAATCAACATCCCCCATGATAACTCAAACTAAACTTTCTAAATCAATTTCCAAACTAAAAAAAACAAGCAAAGAAACATTTCCCTCTTTCTCTTCTTCATTTCAGGTGGTTTTGGGGAAATAGATGCAAATTCCTTTTGCAATGTGAAATATATGTTAGCTTGAGTGCAAACTTTGGTTAACTACTTTAAAGATTTAAAGCTTTAAAGATTTAAAAGATTTAAATTAAAATTTTTTTAAGATTTTAAAGCTTTAAAGATTTAGAGCTTTAAAGATTCTCCTGGAGAACTAGGTTGTACAGATGGTTATACAATGCTTTACATTTCATTTCGGCTACCTTAATGGAATTCATGGATCCCTGATGCTGAAAGTGTTTGTTCTGCCACTTGGAATGTAACCTACAGCAGGCCTGTTTTACTTCCCTGTCTTAGCACAGGACATGAGTGTTTAATTTTATTCTCTATTTTTTTTGTATGGAATACAAGTGCTTGTTTCCATTCTGTTTGAGCAGCAAGTACGGCTATTGATGTAGGGGATAGTGACCCTAAAAAAAGTTATCAAAAAGAAAACTGAGCTAGAGAGAACCTGCAGCTGGAGTTACTTTAGTG
This sequence comes from Gracilinanus agilis, assembly GCF_016433145.1. Classification (NCBI taxonomy): domain Eukaryota; kingdom Metazoa; phylum Chordata; class Mammalia; order Didelphimorphia; family Didelphidae; genus Gracilinanus; species Gracilinanus agilis. The sequence continues at coordinate 215,201,939 of NC_058132.1, read as the reverse complement.
AGACTTTCTGCAACTGCCTGCCTCCATACTGACAAGGAGTGGAGATGGGGGAACTTTGCCGCTTGTCATCAAGAATATGAAAGGCGTTAAATAGGAGAAGGGCTTGGCTCTGGCCCAGGTCGGCAGTAAATGTAAGCCATTACCCGTTGATGTCTGTTTGATGGTCTGTGTGAAACGAGTTGGTGGTCTCAGCCCAGTTATTAGAAGACAGGTGTCTACATCTCAAAACATCCTCACAATTGGTACTAATTGGCACCCTTGCTGGTTGTCTCAGCAGAGGGCCAAAGGAACAAATGGGGAGGGAAACGGTTGTCATTTCTTGGAATGGACCTTCCAAAGTCAAAGATGGAGCCTTAAAACTTCAATAGTGGATTCCCATATTTCTCAAGGAAAAGAGGAAGTGTTTGGGGAAGAGGAATGATCCCATTGTTAGGGATTGGTATTTTCCAAAGGAACCAAAATAAGACCAAAATATGTTTCCCTTCTCTCTTATCTTTCTTTGTATTTTGCGTAAATACTAAATTCTCTATTATTCTAGTAGACATCTATTCCAGGTAGCCTGGTCTGATGATGAATAATTCCTAGTTTTGAAAAATTTCAAATACACTTAAAACATGCATCATCTTGTACTTGCATCTTCTCTCCCCTTTCTAGTCTACAAATCTGGCTAAAACTATTATCTTTCCCTGTACCTAGCCTAGCATACTACATGTTTCTTGAATGAAGGAATGAATGGAAGGATGAGTGAGTAAATTCATGCTTGAGATTCCAGGTTCTTTCTTCACTATGATTTTGAATTTCTCTATATTTTTGGTTATATTACTAGCCTCCTAAAATCTATATTTTCATGTGTATGAAGTGGTTGATAAAACTGACTTCTGTCTATTCTTTTGACTATCTTTTTTGAGTGGCCCATGAGAAAGAGGCCCTTTGACTTTGGAGAATATGTTGCTAAGTAGATACCCAGGAAGGCAAGTTCTGTGTAATTATGGAAGCAGAAATAAAAATTTAAATGATTCTGTTCCCCTTTAATGTCCTTGAGTTCCCTCTACCTTCCCTGCCCTGAAATTATTACTCATTGGTACTATCCATAAGACATATACATTCAATTGCTGTGAAAGATTTATCTTTTTCATATATAGTAGCCTACTTGAAATTCTATGTGTATATATTCACGTGCACAGAGGAGGATATTTTTAGCATTTTATTTTCTTGCTCAAATTTTGCTCACTGCTGATATTATTAATCCTTTTGTATGATTTAACATTTTAGGTAAATTTGGTGATTTCAGATCTCATTATTGCTGAGGGAGGAATTTCACAAATTTAAGGGATTAGAGAGTAAATATAGTTTAAAGTTCATGGGAATATTTTAGAAACTCTACTCTAATTTGTTTCCTTTTCATTAGGCAAGAGTAAATATTTGTGAAATTATTCAAAAATGAATTTCAGTAAAAATCTAGAAAGTCCTATTATAAAATTATAAAGATGCTGGCAAAATATACTTAAAAGAAGGAAGTTTTAGGCAATTTTAGTTTCATTTCCGTGGGTGAAGTATAGTTGATTTTTAATAAAGTAATTTAATACAATAAGCACTTATTAAGTAGAGATTACCCCTATAACATTTATTTATAGCATGTATGTTAAATAGAGCACCACCACTAGATTCAGGAAAGTATGCCTTATTCTAAAAATATTAAAATTTATTTTCCTGATCACATGTTGAATACAAGAATTTGTTTTTAGCTTTGATAATGAAAGTTGTCTAGGAGTTTTTTAAAAAAGAAAAACATTTACAATAACAATCGATAATATTTACCATATATAGTTTTATAAATCTGACCTTTTCCAATAGGTAGGTTTCTGAGAAATATTTCTTGAGTCCCATATTAGAAGCAAAGATACTCATGCTGAATTTTGGAGTGTTGAGTTAGGGAATATAAACTAGAATTTATTTTTAAAAAAACTAATAGTGTCCCAGAAGGCCTTCACTATTGTATTCATTTCCAATAATGCACATTTTTAGGAATGATGATCATATTTTTCCTTAGGATGTTAAGACCGAGCACCAACTGAGACCCTGGTTTATGACAAGGTATGATAGACATTTTTCAAGCCAAGGCAAATTATTCTGAGGATTTCTTGAGTGATATAAGATAGCTTAAGCTCGCTAAGAAATACAACTGCATCATTACATTCAGTCCTTAATTTTATAGGGAATTTAAATGGTCTTGAACTCTTAATGTAAATAGTACATGTCAGGTTAGCTCTCTAACAAGATTTGAGCTCAGCCCAGAGCTCCCGTGTATTTATTTATTAACCTTATGTTGGATAATTCAGATCAGTTTCAAATAGCTGAAGTTTCTGCTCGGCACTTACACTGGATTATTTTCAGTAAAGCATGTGATATTGCAGAGCTAACATAGACTTTCTATTAACAGTAATCAATTTGAAGGCTAATCAATTTGGGATACAGTATCTAAAGCATCTCAGTCTGCTATGCTGTCATGCCTCTTGATATCATCACCAGAGACCCCTTTGGAATTCTTTTCTCAACAATCATTCCAGGACACTTTCTAGAAAACACAGCTCATATAATGGTTTTACATTTCATTCGTCTAATTCAGTTTATAGGAAGGACCTCACCTTCAAAGTTTGCATGCTCCCTTAAGACATATTTGTGTTCTCCTTCTCTTTAGATGGAGTTGTAATTAGTCCTGGGGAGCAGTTGTTTCCAATTAAGACAAGAGGCAAAAATCACAACTGAAGTTTTAAAACAAATCATCATGCATTTTTATGTCAGGCTGGATGAATTTCTTGTGTCAGAACTCTATGATTTTAACAGAATATTGGACTGTGCTTGTTTATTTTTATTCATTAAAAATTTTTTTGCTCTGCCATTTCCTTAGGAGATAAATATCTTTCTTTTATGAGCTGCCCAAAGGGACATCAGTTCTACCAAATACCAAGCATAAACACATACATACATATTTACATATACATATACATGTGTGTATGTATATATATATGTATATATGCATATGCAGCATTGCTCTGGCACATTTTATATTTCAGAAACTTTAAAACAAAAAAGTGCATTAAGTGGACATAATTTAAAATTTTTTTAGCTGATTTCTCCTTAAATGGAAGAAGTCAAAGTGGTGTGATTGTGTGTGTGTGTGTGTGTGTGTGTGTGTGTGTGTGTGTGTGAATGGGAAATATTGGTGTTCATCCCAAAGAAACAAGAAGACAATTTTTCTCCTATTCATAAAATTCAATCTTATTCAGTTTATTGTTTTTTTAAAAAAATCACTAGTATTGTCTCCATGTGACATATGCATTGGTGTATGTATCTCATATTTGAGTATGCAATATATATATATATATCAATTGATACAATTTTGGTTGTAAGAAATCCACAAAAAATTAGGAACCCAAATTAGAATTAAATATATTAAATAATTTCACAGTGATTTTGGGGGAAGGTCAAAATAATGAATTTTAAGTATTTTTAAACATAAATCAATCCTGGAATAATTAAAAATTTCAAAAAGAGTAAAAACACAGTCTCTAGTAATTATTATTCTTTAGGATAAGAAAAATGTTAAGAATTTGTTCATCTGGAATAGACTTAAGTCAACTCCTGCTAAGTGTAAAGGTTTGCATTTTGCATATTCCCTAAGCCTAGTAACTCATAAGCACCTAGATACATACTATTGCCCACTCTGATATTGACTGGAGTTACTTGTTCACACTGAAGGTCAGAAAATAGGACCCCTCAGTCAATGATTTAGTCAGAATTGTTCCAGAGTCCTCCAAAGAGGGCAGTACCTGAAGAAAACCAGTTTCCCTTTACCTTATAAGCCAGCTTTGTTACATATAGGGAAAACCTAATATTTAAAAATGAAAAATATAAATATTTCTGGAAGAATTGACATTTTTCTCATATTCAGTTTTTGTCCAAGCCAAACCCAATATTAAATGGAAAGAATGTGTTTTGTCCTTTTCCTAGAATTCTGTTATATGCAGCTTTAAAAAAATAATTCACTGTTTGGGTATTGAATATTTTTTTCCCTTGGATCCTTTATGAAGTGAGATGGTAGGGCTTATGGTGCTGCAGTGGTGTTAGTAGGGTTGCTGGAGGTATCAATTAGTCTGTTCTGAAACCTGAATCTATGAGAGGTTCATTTTTGTAAACTGCTTCCTCCATTTTTTCAGAAACATTTTCCTTCTAGATGCAGTAAGAAAGTTTACTTCATGTCTAACCAACCAATGCTGCATCTTCAGATTTGAAGGAGAACTCAGAAAGTTAGAGTTTTTTTTATTCTTCTTCATTTAAGTATTATTTTTTAATTGCAGCGTATTAAACATAAAATCTGGTACAATCTTTAAAAATAAATAGGACCTAACTATAAATGGGCCCTGTTGTGTTTTTATCTTTGACAAGCAAGTAATTGCTTCTCAAATTTATCAGTTTGTTTATGCAAAAACCATTTACCAAGCCTAGCTCAAAAGCATCAATTTCATCATTATCATCTTATTAATTTAGCCAAGCTATAACACAGCTGATTATTCCTGAGTAATATCCTCTGCAGCACATCATGTGTGGCAAAACCATCTGTACAGTACCTATTTAATAAATAAACCCTCGGCTAAATGTCTCTGTTTATTGAGAACTAATGTTTATAGAAAATATAATGGAACTCAATAAATAACTCAGCTTCATCAACCTGCATATGAATCAGTGCGAAGAACGCTGACATCATCACCTTTCAAGTACCAGAGAAAGCAAAATTACCCAAAAGAGCTATAGAGTCAATATTAAGGCATTAAAACTGCAATGAAGGCATATTAATGCTTAAAACTTCATTGTTGGCAGTGGAATTGCCACAATGGACATATTTTATAACTCTAAGAATACTTAGGCTTTATGACTGCTTTCTTTGTTCAGTGCCTTGCACTTAATGTAGTTTTCCACTTTAAATAAAAAAAAAACCCTCAAGATCTTTAAAAAAAACACGGGAAAATTGCTGATTCTCAGCATTCATTTTTAAAATAATGCAAACTGCTGATTCCAATTGTTCAGATTGAGAAAAAAAAACCAACTTATTTAACTCCATGCTTTCTGAATTCTTATTAGGAGCAACTGACATTTCAGAGGCAGAGCCTTTAAAAAAGTATGAGCTTATTTTTTTTCTTTTCTTAAAAAAATAGATAATTCAGTAGGTTCATTAAAAAGAAAAACATGAGATTGTCTTAAGCTATTATTAATATATACTTAAGAACAAGAGGAGCCTATCTTTGGGTCATTTAAAGGAAATTTTTACCTTTATTCAAATTTTTATGATGTTACAAATCAACTATTTTGATAGATACTGCTCCAAGAGTGACAAATAATGGATTTGCTTATTACAACTTATTTCTAGAACCTTTTTTTCTTTAAATCATTTCCTCTTAAAAGAAAAAAAGTATCTCATCACCTCCCTTCCCCCCCCCCCACCCACACACTTCCAACTTAAACACCACAAAACCAAAGATTCCTGGTCTCTTTTTACTTTGAGAATGGACATATCTTAGCTGCAGTGAGTGTACCCTATAGCAGAGGATGGAAGTTCTTCTGAGGAAGGATTGTTTCATTGATCGTATTTGCATTTCTACTACCTAGCACAATTCCTGTCATTAGAAGGTGTTTAATAAAAAAGTTGTATATAGATAGACTGATTTTTAAGAAAAAGAGTGTGTGATGGAAAACCTCATGGCTTCTTCCATGCAACCTACTCTCACTGTATCAGCCCATAATGATTCCTTCTATAAGTGTCAATTAGATTCTTTGGCTGAAAGGAATTTGATAATAGTCAGTGTAGTATAATGAAGGCTGCTAGTCTTAAGGTCAAGAGATTTCTGTGTTGGAATGTTGCTTCTGATGCTTTTGATCTGTCATTTCATCTATCCAAGCCTTTTCAGTTCTTGTCTGTAAAATGGGCCAATTTCCTGGAAGGGCTTTTGTTGGATCAGATTAGTTAAAAGTATGTGAAATTTAAAGTGGTAACTGAATGTAATTTATTGTTGTTAATAATCTGGTTGCACAAATTCTTGTAGGGGATTAGTGGGAATAATCTAAGAAAACCATTAATACTAGATTTTAGAGGGCCTTGAATCTTGAATGTGTTTTTGTGACTCCATGAGACCTTGCCTCATGGGTTCCTTGAGATGAAGTAATAAAGATTTTTTTTGTTGTTTTTGATTAACTTGCTTGATAATGATTATTTATTTACTTACATTTTACCAACCCTGATTTTGTGCCTATCCAATTATCATTCATCAATTAATCAATCAACAAAGATTTATTACATCCTTACTTTGTACTTACATTCTGACTTTTGGGTAGGAAACACAGCTTGTTTTTAATTCCCTCCCTCTTCCTTCCTTAATATATATATATATATGTACACACACATATATATGTATATGTATATATATATATATATTTGAACTTAATATATATGTGGTTTAATATATTTCCAGACTCCTGGTATTTGTCCACATCTTGAAGAAATTTTCCCAGAGTATGGTCATCAAGAATTAGAACTAGAATAGGGAACCCTCTAGGACAAACAAATTCCAATCATTAGGAACTGAAGAGTGAATTCCCCATATTACTCTTCATCCACCAGTCAGGCACAAGGGGGCTTTTAGTATGAGAGCACCACTCAGCACATCCTATGGCTTTGCTAAAGATGGAGGAGAGAGCAACAAGCCAACTAAGGAGAGGATACTTTGATCTGCCAAAATAAACCTTTCTTCTTTCTACGAGTCCCACAGGACTCTGATTTTTTAAAAAAAATGTTCTGATTTATGCACTAGGCTCTGTGGTAAGTATACATGACCTTTGAGCTTCCTACCAATGCTTGAAGCCCAGGAGACCTGTGGGGTAATCCTGAAAGAATCTACCTAGTGCCAACCCTAGGAAAATATCATTACCCACTCCCAATTCCCAAATGAATAATTCATCAGAGAGGAGAGAGAGAAGAATGGCCCCAGTAACTGCTCATTGGGGGTAACTCTGTTCAGATACCACAAAACTTGCCAGCTACACACCCACGTTACCCAGAAGAATACTTTTGTTTCAGAGTTTAAATTGCAAGTTAGGAAGCCAAAGGCTTTCTGATTGGGAGCCAAGGCACAAATTCTGCCTCCGACATCTGTTTGTGAGCCAACCAGCATTCTGGATTTGCAGTAATTTTGGATAGCTTGGATTTGGTGACCAAAGTCAACTTCTCACACATTCTGTCATAACCAGTCTGTCGCAACCCATGTGGACAGAGCCCCCCTTCTCCACACAAAGGTCAGCGTAAAGGCTGACGGAAGGGAATTGTTATGTCTATTTTAAGCTATCCTACATTTTGTTGGTTTACAATATAGGAACAACAGTAGAAGGGTACACATCACTCAGTGACCCCCACTCAGAAAGTGAAAGGGACTGTTTTTAATGTATTTCCTTCTTTCCTTGGTAATGATTATTTGCTTACTTACTCTTTGGTACCCCGATTCTGTGCCTGTTCATCTACTGTATGATTTAGAAAGTCAGCTTCTTCCCATTTTAAGAAATCAATGATAGATATTCTTAATGAGAGGTAAGTTTGAATTTTATAGTTCAGAGGCAAAAAAAATAATCAAAATGCCGATTTCATTCAGCTTCTTATGGGATGGCCAGCATGGAGATGAATATAGTTGCTATTCAAGCATAAATTCTCTGTCAATAACAAAATAAGCTGATATAACTCAGCCATTGAATGATCCAAGTGATATTATCTCTGAAAAAGTAGGTCTCTTCTCTGCAAATGATTATAATTATTTAATTTAGCTTTAGAACAGATTTTAGGGATCACTATCTAGTTCAATCCTCTCTTTTTACTAATTATGGCTGAACTTTGTTTAGTTGTTTTTCACCTGTCTGGCTCTTTGTGACCCCATTTTTGGAATTTTCTTGGCAAATAGTCTTGAGGGGTTTTGCCATTTCCTTCTCTGGCTAATTTTACAGAGGAGGAAACTAGAGTAAATGGAGTTATGTGACTTGCTCAGGGCCACACAACTAGTTAAATATCTGAGACTGAATTAAAATTCAGATCCTCCTGACTCTAGGTCCAGTGCTCTATCCATTGTGCCAGGTAGCCATTTTGTTCACTAATTAGAAAATTGAGGATCAGATAAGCAAAGTAATCTGCCTAAACTAAGGCTACCTTAGTGCTAAGTAATGGAGCCACAATTCCAAGCAAAGTCTCTTAATTCTAAGTTCTGCTATATCCCACAAATCACATTATCTGTTATTAAATAATTGAGATATAGGAAATGCAATTAGGATAAGTTCTGGACAACCATATTTCCATTTTCCTTTATCCTTTAGCCATGGAATCTTCATAAAAGTGGGCTCTTTCTCCCTAAAATTAGAGGATTGCAGTGATAAAAAAATCTGCGATAAAGAGAAAATGAGATATACAGTTTTGGGAATGATTGTTTTATTAGGAAGGCTGGTAGTTGCCAATAAAGTGAGCTCCCAAGCTCTTCAGTGGCTAGGGATGTGTTAGAATAAACAGAACATTTTTTTATATAGATAGAAAAGTTGTAGGTTGGGCTTACATTTGACATATCCATGCTAACTTTCTTGCAAAAGGGAGTTCCCAAAGTCCATGTTAAGGGAAAAATGCAGAGATGATCACCATTTTCTGGAAATCCCTGCATTTGGCAGTCCTCTTCACACAGAGTGGTCTGATGCTAAGTTTATGACTTGGCATATTATCTTATGACCATGTTGACTTGTCCTCTCACCTCCCTGCTGGGTTAAGACAGATTGAGTCCAGGCTGTAACCCCATAGAAATAGGGAAGCTAAACTCTCATAAACGCTAATTCTAAAGCCTACACAATTAAGTCCAACTCTGAAACATAAGCATTGATTCTAGTGAGTAGATAAAATTCTCAATCGATCATTAATAAATAATACCAAATTAAAGTGGGGGATTGCTTTTCAATTTCACAGGATTATAGAATTTAGAGTGAAGTTACCTTAAAGATTCTCTTGTTCAGATTCCTGCTTCAACAGCTGAGGAATCTGAGATTCATGGTCACACCACTATTTAGCACCAGATGTGGGATTTGAATGTAATTCTTCTGAACTCAAATCCTCTGTTCTTATGATACCATATTATGTATTTATAAATAAAATCTTTCTTCCCGTTGCTGTAAAAGAGTCTCCTCATCCCATTATTCATTGTTTTGAGTGTTTCCTATAATTTTTAGAAGGGCCTACATAATGAATAATACAGATCTGGTGGATGTAGGACCCGATCAAACCACAAGCTTATGTACATTGTCATGTTCTCTGGATACCCTCTGATAGCAACAGCTTAGTGGAATAGTGCTTAGAATGCTGAACTTGGAGTCAGAAAGATGTGAGTTCAAACCTGGCTTCAGATACTTACTGGCTGTGGGACCCTGAGCAAGTCACTTTCCCTTAGCTTGCTTCATTTTTCTCAACTGCAAAATGGGGAAAATAATAACTCCTACCATGCAGAGCTCTTGAGAGGATCAAATGAGATAAAGGTTGTAAAATGCTTATCATCATGCCTTGCATATAGTAATTGTATAAATGATAATTCCTTTCCTTCTTTCCCCCTCCTTATTCATTCCACTGATGAAAAAGTTCACCATCATGAGGGACCAGTTCTTGAGATCCCTATTAGCAAGTCCTTGAGTTTTGCTCCTCTCATATATAAACCTGTGTAAGCACATGAAAACAAAACTTTTGAACACATAGACAAAAGAAATAGATCATTTTGTAATATTTCCTTTAAATTCACTCTGGTTTAAATTAAAACTTAAAAAAACAAAACACAAAAATTTTCCTATTATTTAGTCATGGGTCCTAGCTCTGGAACTTTGTATCTGTGTGATTATGGACTACTGATTTGAGATCTTTAATAACGAAACAGAGAGAATTAATTGCACCTCCTATCTCACAGAGTTGTTGTGAGAAAAGGATTTTGTAAACTTATATTAAAATGAAGTGTAATTATTATAATTTTAATATAAATATCAACACAACCAAGGTAATTATTCCTTTATCATTCTACCATGAGATTAGATGTTTTGGACAGATCACAAAACTGCACCAAAAGATGAAGCATTCATGTGAATGATACACAGAACTTTGGAATTACCAAAGTTCTTTAGTATGTCTATCAATTTTAGGCCTACCTAGCTCAAGTTTAAGTCTTATTGGTTGCATAGTCAAGAATAATGACAATATTTATTAGTATTCTATTTTCAGAGAGTTAGTGTGTTAAATTGACCAGTCAGTTTATAATAGAACAAAATACCTTTTTAAGAATTTTTATATGAGTTTATTTTTAAAAAAACATTTATTTCAAATTATCAATGCCTTTTTACTTTTGCCTTGCAGCTTTACTTAAACCACTTCTTCCTTTGCTTCCCCATCCCTAACTAAAGTCCTTGTTGTAATGGAAAAATAAATTTAGTTAAATAGTATCTGCTAAACTATTATGTCTGATAAGAATACACAACTCTTTATGTATACTTCCCCACCTTTCTATAGATAAGAGGGAGATGTTTTACTTTAGAACCCAGGCATCTCAGGATTGTTTTCTCTTGCATTATGGCAGTCTTTCTCTTTGTCAGAAGTTTCTGCTTCTTCTTACTCTGCATTGTATCAATTCATATAGTTCTTCTCATGTACCTTTGAATTTCTTGTAATCATTATTTCTTACAGTCAAGTTATATTCTATTGCATTAATGTAGCACATTATATTCAGTTCATTCATTCACTAACTGATGAGTATGAATCTGCCACCTGCCACCATTTTCAGTTTTTTGTCACTACAAAAAGTTCGGTCATAAACATTTTGATAGATATGGAGCCATTCTGTCTTTGATCTCCTGGAATCTTAGCCTAGAGGTGGCTAGGTGGCACATTGGGTTTAGAGTCAGGAAGTTTCATCTTCATTAGAACAGATTTGTTCACAGATATTTATTCTCTGTGTGACCATGGACAAGTCACTTCACTCTAACTCAGTTTCTTCATCTGTAAAATAAACTGGAAAATGAAGTGGCAAATCAATGTATTTGTCAAAAAGAAAAAAAAAACTCCAAATGGTATGACACAGAGTTTTTAAACACAACTGAAATGACAGAACAGCAATAACAAAATCCAATAGTAGAATGGCACTAAATTGAAAGGTGTTAGTTGAATGAGTTTTCTTGCCCAATTCCCAATTGTAAAACATCCATTTTTTTAAAGTAAGTGGAATTTAGTAAAGTTTTTTACTAGAGGTAATACAATTATGTTTATTGTAATTTATTACTTACTAGAATAAAAATATTTTTAAAATTTAAATTCTGAACTTAGCAAACACCAAATAGGATGAGCATTTCTATATACAGGTGACTGCAAATCCTGCCATAGACATTTACTAGCCCATTGGCCTTCAGCAAATCACTTAACCTTTCAGGCTCAATTTTATCATCTGGAAAGTGAGGATAATAATAGTACCTTTTTTCCTAGGTTGTTGTGAAGATCGAATGAAACATTTTGAATAGTACTATACAAGTGCTAGCTACCATTATTATTATACAAAGTAGAGTAGACAAGGGAGATTATACAATGAAGTTATGAATCTGTGCTATGTGGAGCTTGACTTTCTTTTTATATATGTAATAAATTCAATACATTATTTTCAAAACCATCGTGCATGTTGCAAGTTTTTCTACTGACCTCTCTTTTCTTCTCTGCATTTTAAAATGCTTCAAAGACTGCTTGCTTTCTTTTTTTATTTTGGCATTTCAATCCCTAGCGACCACCCCCTCTCCCTTACTCTCAATCTCCCCTTTGCCCTGCCAATGAAAAAGCAAATCTTTTTGTATCAAATATACATAATGCAGCAAAAGGAGTCCATATATTTTCATATCTGAGAATATGTCTCATTCAGTATGCTGAATTCATCCCTCTCTGTCAGGAAATAGATAGCATGTTTTATCAATGTTCTTTTGGAAATATGGTTGATTATTTGCTGATTAATGGCCTTAGGTCTTTCAGACTAGATTGTCTAATTGTTCTCTTAGTTCTACTCATTTCACTATGCATCAATTCATATTTCTTCTCAGGATTCTCCAAGACACTCCTTTTTATTATTTCTTATAGCCCTATAGCACAATAGTAATTCATATGTCATAATTTATTCAGCTTTCTCCAATTAAGAAGGTCTCCTTTAGTTTTTAGTTTTTCCCCATTACTAAAAGAGCTACTATAAATATTTTTATACTTATGGTTCTTTTTTCCCTTTTATCTTTTTGGGAAATAAGCCAACTGGTGGTATCATGGAGTTAAAAGGTTTATGGAGTTGGATGATTTTTTGTTTAATGATTATAATTCATATTGCTTTCTGGAATGGCTAGACTGATTCACAGATATACCAAAAGTATATAAAGTGATTGTTCCTCTGCCCCCAGCCCCTCTAACTATTGTCAATTTCATTTTTTAAAAATCATTTTGCCAATCTGGTGGGTGTGAGGTAGAACCTCAGAGTTGTTTTAATTTGCATTTCTCTAATTATTATTAGAAATTTGGAACATTTTTCCATATGGCTGTTGATAGCTTGGATTTTTTGCTTTGAAAATTGCAAAACAGTAATGTTTTGAGAAAGAGTTGTGTGGTTTGAGAATGAGGATGTGTGGTTTCGAAAAATAGGATGATTTTTGAAGTATTAGGGAAATTATTGGGAATGTTTGACATCAAGGTCTCTTTTTTATGTTGATTCCAAATTACTAAAAACAAATTGGACTTAAGTAGTCATATGAGGTGTAATGTAATATAATAGATGGACTCTATCATGCTTGGCAACTAGTTTAGCATCACCCATTTAAAGAAATCATTTCATTGGCATCATGTCATGAAACTTATTTTCAGCTTTTCATAAAGACTTTTTCCATTCCATTTCTTCTCACTGAAAAAGCACCTTGATATAACTAATCAAAATGACTGTTGAGATGGAAGAGGAAGAATTCAACCATAATGTGTCTACTCAATGACCAATAGCTGTTTTCACTGCGATTTTCTTTGTTTGCTTCCACTGAAATGGATCCTTTGTCTTTCTGTGACTGTCTGAATAGATTTAAAGTCTTTAGACCCAGTCAGACCTAGTTATTCAGATTAAATTTCTGGGAGTAAAATTTGTTTTAAGTCAGATTTTATAAAAGGAGTGAATATGTGAGGGCAGAAAGGAAGAGAAGACGTTATTTCTGAGGAAAGGGAAGAGTAAGTTCAAAGACATGATAAGTCTTTCCTTCATTTTGAGGGAATGAACCCAGAATGAGTATCTTTCAATTGAAATAAACAAACTTGAGTCAGCTGTTATGGAGAAGCAGATTCTCCCTCAGTAGAAGTTCTCTTGCTGGTTGATTCTCTTGCTGGTTGAACTGGATGATTGCTTATTGGGCATGTTGTATAGGGAACCCCTCCATCCCCTCATGAATTGGTTGACTAGGTGACCTCTAAGGTAACTTCTGATTTGAAAATTCTATGATTTTGATTGTTGGAGATCACAAAGGATGCTTGTTACTTTTATTCCTTGTCTTAAAATGAAATCAGTAAATTCATTATGAGTCCTTTTAAGACCCTTCCTCAGAAGATTAATTTACTATCTTCAGAACTCTGTATATGTTATTTGATATAATGTATTGCACCTCCCTTTTAAATATAAGGAAATTCAGACAGAGGTAGACAGATACAGAGAGACCAACAGGAAGGCACAATGGATAAATAGACAGTCATAGAGCCAGAAATAGTTGGTTGCTTTCTGGTCCTTCCTTTAACACAAGCTGGCTGTGTGACCCTGGACAATTCACTTAATTCTCAGTATTCCTCTCTCCAAGATGGAGAGAATCCTCTACACAAATGAAAACCACAAGTCCAGACCAAATACATACATCCAGATGTGTATGACTGTGCAGTGTAATTTCTAGTCTAATATTCTAGTCTAATAGAAAAAAAAACATAATTTAAAATCGTTTTCACAAATCTTAAGTTGACACATCATAAAGAGGGAAATGGCTGTATTTACAGAGAAAAATTGCAGATACATCCCATAGATCTACAGTGTAATCTTTGTTCAAAAGTTCTCAGCACGTGTCATGTGTGTCAGCAACATAATTAAGTTGCAGAACTCTACTTCAAGTCCTTCCTCCATCTTTTCCCTAACTTGCAATTCCAAATGCTTATCAAAACTGCCCACAAACTATGTTCAGAGACTTCCCAGGCCAAAGCCCTACTGAATTCAGTGAATGTTTCTCATTTTAGAAAATAGAGAATGTGCCCGCCATATTCTCTTTTGAGATAAAAACATGTCTACATCTCCTTCTATACAAAATGAGACCGGCACATTTAGAACACATGTGAACCATTTCTCTACAGAAAGGGTCCTTTGTGGTTAACACAGAAAGTATTTATGGTTTCACTGTTAATTGTGGGATTTTTTTTTGTATTAGGCCAAAAAAAGGTAGCATTTTTCATGGTAGGCATGCTATGAAAGCAGTAGGCTTTTTCTTTATTTTGGCATATTCTAGGGTATAAGGAGGTAGATATACTTATGATATGCTTCATGTACTCTACAATCATGTTTTTGATTTGAATAGGTTAAGTTTATTGAACTTTTTCTTAATTATTTCTAGTTATTATGCATCCCAGTCAAAATAAGAATCACATCTCCACTATTATAAATATTTAAAATATGTGAACACATCATTTTTATCACTATTTTTTTATCCAGGGATTGATTATTTTGGCCTTGAAGTTCCCTTAGGACTGCAGCTTTTATATGCAATGCTGGCCTCCTTTTTGTCCATCAGTCATCTCAGTGGCTGGATTTCTAAAGTTAAATATTAAACCATTGTCACTGAATTATATTTTTATAATACAAAAATGCAATAAACTAAAATTTATTCATATTTCTGAAGGCATACTCTTAGAATATAGTTTGGAAAAGATTTGTTCATGAGTGAGTGCTTTCCAAAGGTTAATAAAATATGAAAACATCTAGGTTAATAAATTTGAAAGTACCATGTTTTGGGTCCACACAGTTTTTTTTTCTGCCACCACTGTCCTACAAGTGTCATATTTGAATGGCAGAATACATTATATCTATATTAGGAGGAATGAAGATTGAAAGGAAAGACAAGTGAGACTTATAGATACTTAGAAGGATTAGCATGATCGACAATAGTTTTGCCTAAGAGGTCTGATTCCTCCAGGGCCAAGTGATTTTTCTGAAATTTTATCATTTCATTATTTTAATAATAACTTCCAGTGAAGCAAATAAGATAAAAATGTTAGACAAATATATGATCAAGAGCCATTAGGGATCTCATGCTTAAAATTAAGTATGCAAAGTCATGATTTTTGATAGCAGATGAATAATATTCTACATTAAGATGTTTAAGATAGAAGCAATCACTGTAAATACATGTATTTTGTTCATGACTGTTAATGAAGTTGAATGAGAATGTACTTTTCTATGAAATTCAGTGACATAAACCAAAAAACCTAAATTGATTTTAGAAAATTCAAAGGCTATTTTCTTAAAGAATTAATACTGTTGTGTTCACTAATTGATCTATTGTAATTAAAAAATGCAGACATTAAGTTTTTGGGGAAAATTGAAACATAACCAACATTGAAATTTATTGCACCATATATTCAGAGATGAAAGAATTTAGGAATTACTACTGTAACTGCCTTATTTTCTAAAAAAAAAGCAAAACGAGGAGCAAAGAGTTTAAAGGATTTGTCTAAGGGAATATGAAAGTAAACTGAAAGTCTGGAATTGGACCTAGGTCAACTGTTTCACCAAATCCAAGATTCTCTTTGCTGAATCATAATATCTTTCCTCAAAACCCAACCTGAAATAAGGAATCTACTTTCTTTTGCTGATTAAAAATAACCAACACAACTGAGTGGATGGTGTAACTACAGCTTGGGTTCTGTGTTCTCTGGATACTTTTGGCCCCTGGATATTTGGGAAGTAAATACCTAGATGTGGCTACATCTGCATAGTTATAGATGTGTATGTTTTATCATACATTGGTATGATTTCCACTTTAAAAACTGTCAGCATTCCAAGGGGCAAATGCTAAGAGAATCTAAACATTTCTCCCTGAATTTTCCACTTCAAATTCAAACAGGAAAGTATGTTCAAAACATAAACCATTCATTGAACTTTGATTCAGTAAATGCTTCTTCTCAGCCCTTTATGTTTATGGCTTATTAATATCAGATGCAAATAATTTCTGATCACAGCTGCTTGAAGTGCTGTCCTTAGGATTTGTTTCTTATGTCTAACAGCTACCAGATTATTGCCTTTTCTTTTAATTATTCTTTTCCTTCTTATATCTCTATGAAGTAATGGACAGGACAAAACTTGATTTCACAACTACGTTTCCTCCACTTATAGATTAGCAGTATGTGGTGGTAAGTTACCTGAAATCCAAAATTATGTCATTTAATTAACTCAATCGATCTATCAATCAATCAAAATTAACTCAAACGATATTGAGTTAATAATAAATAAACAATAAAAATTAACTGAATAAACATTAAGTTATTAATTGTCTATTATGTGCTACATACCATGCTAGGATGCTGGAGATATTTGAATGTCATTTTTTGGTGTGCAGAAGAGCAAATAAAATATTTTAAAATGCATTGGGGAAATGAAAAACCGATTTCATTATCTTCATATATATGTATGTGTATTTATATTTATATTTTTAATGCTTGGAATCTGTTTTTATTCAGTGAAGGTTTTTATATTCACTTTCTGACAATAGAGAAGCAGTCTGCCGTTCATTACTACCTAGTTTGATCTAGGTTGAGACAATGCATTTCCCTCTTTTATCCTGTGTTGTAATAGCCAGAAACTCCAGGGGGTGCTCTTGAGCTACCACAAGAGGAACCTTGTCAGTCTGTCCTTTCTGTGGATTACTTACTTATTATTTCATCAAGGCATTTATTTGAGGAAGGCATTAAAATTCTCTTTAACAAATCCATGGTCGAATTTGAGAAACCCCCAATTCTCTCATATCGTTGTAGGAATTAAGATCACTGATGATGCATCGAGCTATTTGTAAAAACGACACGTATAAATGCGAAATCTCTAAATTTCCTTGTCAATCCCATATTTTGTTTCTCTCTCGATTTTAAAATAAACATACATTTATCAACGTGGCTACTATCTGCTTGTCTGTGGCAATGAAAGCTCAGAGAGAAGCTGAAGCCTAAAAAATCATGAGGATTTCTGTTTGGATTGGTATGTCTTGGCTTTTTCTCTCAGAGAAAAATCAACTGCCCTGAAGCCTATGAGCAGCCTCCCTTTAATATGATGAAATATTGGATTTAAGTTTGTGTGTGGGCTTCACCCCCACACACACATTCTGCCTCTACTTGTGTGGCCTTCAGACCTCTAGTTCACACAGAGTGACACTGTCTTTTCAGATTTCTGTGCCTCCTCAGTCATGTCAGCTACTAGGGGAATTGGTTTTACACAGATGGTTAGAAATTTCTCAAGACGATTACCTGCAACTCAATATGAGCAGTAGCATTTCCAAATTTTACATATTGCCTGTCCCAAAGCTTATAGTAGGATTTTGTTTTAAATTTCCTTCCTGGGTACCAAAAACTCTGGCGCAAAGAAAACTGACAAAACAGACAAAAGTTAGACCCTGTCCTCAGCTAGTTCTCAGTTCTTGCTTTCCTGGTCTTGTCTCTGGTCAATGACTTGGAATTTTCAAGGAAATGAATAGTTCTGTAATTTTGGAATGAAAATAGTTCAATATCTTCATTTATGCTCCTTTTCATTTAATTTTTATGACATCATGGTCTCTTCTGCCCTAATTCATCAAACTTAGATAACTGATATTGTTGCCATTGACTTATGGATAGCCTTAATTTTAAGGAGATTGGAACCCACTGGAAGTTAGGAAAAATCAAAATAGTAGAGAGAATTTGAGAAGCTACAGGGAAAGTGTCTCTATCTTGGAGAAATTGAAAGGCCAGCTTTGATAGCTCATTTGATCTCTTCTCCTGATAGGTCAAGACTTCTTTGTGGGCCAAGAAGTTTTACCTGGTTTTTAGTCTAACCAGTTTCTTTAAAAACATAAAACACTAGTAATCCACTAATAATATTAATTAAAATACTTTAAAACTATTTACAATCAAAAATATCTTAAACTTGTTGAAAATGTCTAAACTTTTCAGTCCATTTATTTATGACTCCTGTTGGGGTATTGGCATAAGTATGTGAGCACAGGACTTTCCCTTTTGGTATATGCAAAATACAACATTCCTGAGAAAATCTGACTGTTTCAGAGAATTGCTCTGTTTTCTGTGATCTTGTTTAAATGCCCTACTGGGTACAGCTAGGTGGTTCAGTGGATAGAGAGCCGACATGGAGACAGGAGGTCCTGGGTTCAAATTGGCCTTGCATATTTCCTAGCTGTGTGATCCTAGGCAAGTTACTTGTCCCTAGTTTCCTAGCCCTTGCTACTCTTCTGCCTTGGATTTGATTACTTGGTATTCATTTTAAGAAAAAAGTTAAAAGTTCTTTAAAAATGTTCTATTGATATTGGATTAAATGAGTAGAATTTCTCTCTTAGTATCACTAAATAGAAACAAACAACTGTCCAACATGGGTAGCTCCCATTTAAAAGCATTTGGGAAATTATTTTCTCTCTATATCCCTTCTGACCTTTTTTTTATAGTCCCTTTGCTCTCCTTTTAAAAGTATCAGGAATAACAAGTTGAATGGTCCTTCAAATATATGTGGTACAATAGGAATGTGATTCCAATCTCCTTGAAATTAAGGCTATCCATAAGCCAATAGCAACAATATCAATAGAGAGGGTACTTGTGGACCTGCTGTTAGGTAAATGGATTATTTCAAGCAATTCATTTATCTTTCCTGGGCCTTAGTTTCTTCATTGGTATGACAATAAAGTTGGACTAGATCACCAAGGTTTATTCTTGCCAGCTTGAGAGCTATAGGTTGGTTTGTTTGAAGTACCTGTACACATTTGATTTTTTTTTCTCTCTTAGAGTGACCCCCATGGACATTGCTTAATCCCAGTAGTGACACTTTGAGTGAATGAGAACCTTCAGACTTCAGTATATTTAAGAAATCATAATAAAATCTTACATTGATATATCAAACATTTCTCCAGCTACAAATTGATTTTTTTCCCCACAAAGGTAGGTGATGAAAGTATTATTGTCTTCATTTTTCACATGAGAAAGCTGAATCACAGAATTAAAGTATGTTGCCAGTGTTAGATCTGAAACTTGGACTTCTGATTCCAAGTCCAGTGTAGGATTAGAAGCAATAAGTGACTTCTATAGAGCAATGAGAAAATCTTTCAGGAATCAAACTGCTCCTGAAGTTCCTCGATCAGGCCAGTATTATCCCCAAAAGACCACTATATTCTAAGTAGGATCTAGGCACTCATGGCAGATCCAAAGCTCCCCAAATTCACTAACCCGCAGACTGTCTTTTAGCCTTTGGAAGTGTCCCTCAGTGTGGTCACTACAGTCCAGTGGTGTGGCTGCTGAGTAAGATGTCCATGGCCAGTACTTCTCATGTTGGCTAGGAAAGAGTGAGTATACAAGGAGGAACAGGCATGGATAGGTTACAGTCTGCATTAGAGATCTCATTCTATTATCTTTCTCCCCAAATCTAAACTTCTTCTGTTTATCTCCCTCTCTTCCTCAAAAGATCTCCTTCTCCACTTTTTCATCAGTGTCCAGGACACCTCCATCCTTGCTACCCAGTTTTGTAATCTTGGTGTTTTCCTGTAATCCTTTCGTTCAAATTACATATGCAATTAGTCCCCAAATAATTTCAACTTGTCATTTCTATTGGCATAACATGTGCTATTTCTCCCTTTCTCTTTGGGGCAAAGGCAATACAAATTTATTAAATATCTAATATGTGCTAGGCACTATACAGTAAGTGATTTGTAAATAATATCTCTTGATCTTCACAACAACTCTGTGAGTTGGGTGCTATTTATTGTCCCATTTTATAACTGAAGAAGCTGAGATAGAAAGAGGCTACATAATTTTCTTAGCATCACATAGCTCGTAAAGGTCTGGGGTCAAATTTGAACTCAAACTTTCTTGACTCCAGAGCTAGTGCTGTATCCAATTCCTGACCTAAAGAGCCACCACCCTGGTTGATGAATTTTGGCCTGAAATTTTGCAGAAACCCACTTGCTCTCTTTGCCTTATTTCTCTCCCCACTCTAATCCATCTTCTACATGACTGCCTGGAGCAGAGGTCTGACCATTTCACTTACCTTCAGTGACTTCCTATTGATTTTTAGGATCTAATATTATTTCATCTTTACCTCATCCTTTAAAAAAATTATATTTTTGGGTGTGTTTTACAGTATAATGTACATAATTATAAATATGGTAGCATATGTATATAAATTTTAAAATAAGTAAATTTGCAAATGCTCAAAGTTTTTTTACTGATAGAGATGTGTGATCAAAAAATATGGGTATAAGTGTCCAACAGAAAGAAAGATGAGGCAATTCTACTAAAGAAGGGAGGTAAGAGATGATATGGTCTACAATGGGACCTTGAAGATGATAGGGGTAAGAGGGTGTGTGAAATGGACACCTTGATGAATAAGGGAGCACTTATGAGTAGGGATTTTCTACCTGACTCTTAATGTAGAACAGAAGGAAGAAAATAAAACTAATGCTGGGCAATTAAGAAGAAGGGAATGATGAATAGTGTAGTTTCATTTTAAAAGGGAGTTTTAAAAGAGAGTATTTGTAAGGAAAGGAAAAATGGTGAAGGGAGCAAAAGGAGTGGTGAATATTTGGGGTGAAGATAACTATTTGACTCCTCATGAATTAAGTTCAGGAGAAAAGTATGAATTCAATTTAACACAGCCAATCATAGATCCACCAACGCTTGGGAAATAGCCAGTAGTGGAAATGTGAGGAGGAGGAGGATATGGAATTCCAATACAGGGCATTCTGGGCTATCTTTGTGTGCATCTTTTAATTTAATTTAACAGAACTGGAAAGACATTTCTCTCTTTGGAAAAAAGATCCTCAATATTGTCATCTTTGAATATAAATGGCAACTCTATATGTGTGTATATATCACATATAAATACATCTTTATATCTAGTCATGCATTGTGATAATATCAAGTATGTGACCTTTTCTCTTTGGGATATTTATTTTTAAAAATGTGACTGAGCATATGATGTGAGACATGACAAATGCACAGATTCTATTTAGTTTTTAGGGAGGAAGATGGTTCAATCTATGATGCATGCATATCAGAGAGGCAGTATGATGTGTGTGGTTGATAGAGGGCCAAACTTGGTATTAGATGACCTAGATTCAGTTTATGCTTATGACACACTGAGGCCATTTGACCATGGGCAAGTCACTGAACCTCTCTCTGCCCTTGGCAACTCTCTAAGACAATAGTTTTTTTTTTAAAAAATCATTAACTTCTGTCTTAGAATTGATAGTAAGTATTGGTTCTTCAGAAGAGTAGTAAGGAAGGGCTAGGCAATTGGGGTTACATGACTTGTCCAGGGTCACACACCTGTGGAATATCTGGGACAAGATTTGAACCCAGGTCCTCCTTATCTAAGATTATAACTCATAAGTCAACTGCCAATTTGCATTTGTGAAGGATAGTTCCACAGTAGGAATTGTCCATGAAAAGAAAATTATAGGTCTAAATTCAATAAATCTTATTGTTGATGTTGTTCCGGACTTGAGATTTGGTATAAAATTCGTCAGGTTAATTCATAGAATCATATATTGCAGAACTGAAAAAGTACTCATGGAAGCTATCTAATCTAATGTGTAGTAGAATAGCTTTCTCAACAAATGATTATGCAGTGTGTACTTAACAACCTGCAGTGAAAGGAAACCCACCAATGCCCCCGTCAGACTATTATGCTTTTGAACAGATCTAATTAACAAGATTTTTAAAAACTCTCATCCTCGATATCCATTAGTTGTAAATATAATTGATTTTCTTTTATGACATCTAAAATAGTCTCCCTTCTCTCTACTGACATTGTCACCACTCTGGTATAGTCGCTTATCAGCTTATGGTTGGACTCTTGCAAAAGCTTGTTGGTTAGTTTTCTTGCCTGAAGTCTCTCCCCATTCTGGTTCATCCTTTTTGAGCTTTCAAATTCATTTCCTTTTTTTAAAGTCAATTTTATTTTCCATTCCAAATTCTCTCCTTCCTTGTCCTTTGCCAATTGGTAAAGCAAGAAAAATAGAATCCATCATATATATGTATATGTATATACATATATATATGTGTGTATATATATGTGTGTAGAATAGACAAATAAAACACATTTCAGCATTAGTCATATTCTTTCCTCTCCCAAAGCAATAAAAGAAAGAAACAGAAGACAATATGGTTCAATTTGCATTCCAAATCCATTAGTTCTCTTCCTGAAGACAAAGACGAATGGCATGTTTCCTCATGAGTTCTTTGGAATTGTGGCTGGTCACTGTTAAAATCAGTTACTAATTCTCTCAAAGTCTCTATAATATTGCTGATATCATAAATTATTCTCCTAATTCTACTCATTTCACTTTGCATAGGTTCATACAAATTTCTTCCTCATCCACATATCTAATTGATAGGTCATATCTTCCATGCTTTTTTAACTTGCTGAAGACAGCATAATTTATGTCTAAATCATGCACCAGTTTTGAGCTTATCTGAATGGACAGTGCAAAATGTTGGTCTCTGCCTAGTTTTTACCCAGATATTTTCTATTTTTCCCCAATAGTTTTTGACACTTAGTAAGTTCTTGCCCTAATAACTATGATCTTTGAGTTGACCTAGGTCACTATTCTCATTTGCTTCTGTATATTGCATACCAAATCTATTCCACTCACAAATCTTTCTATTTCTTACCTTGTACCAAATTGCCTTTGATAATTAAAATTTTGTAGTATAATTTAAGCTCTGGTACCCTTCCTTCATGTCTTTCTTTTTTTCTAAGATAGGATTACTTAAGTATTCGATTTCCTTTTCTGATAATCTGGATAATGTATATTTAAAAATATTCATTCATGGTGGGCAGCTATGTAGCACAGTGGAGAGAGTACTAGGCCTAGCATCAGGAGGAACTGGGTTAAAATCTGACATCAGACACTTCCTAGCTATGTGACGCCTGTGCAAGTCACTTAACTCCATTTGCCTAGCCCTTATTGATCTGTCTTAGAATTGATTTTAAGATAGAAAATAAGGGTTTAAAAATCATTCATTCCATTTAGAGTGTCACTTTTTGGGGGCATATAGTTGGGCAAAGGAGCTCCAAATATTTTTTTTATTTCATCCTTTTTGGTTGAGAGTTCACTTTTAAAAATCAAATTAGCCAAATTATTTATCCATTTTATTTTTTCCAGAAAACCTATTCCTAATTTTATTTATTAGTTCAAATTTTAAACTTTTAATTTTTGTAATCTCACCTTAGATTTTTTTAGGATTTTTATATTGATGTTTAATTGGTTGCCTTTAATTAGTTGGTTTTCTAATTATTTTAGTTATATGTCCGATTCATTGATTTAGTCTTTCTCTCTTTTACTAATGAAAGCTTTTAGATATATGAAATTTTCTCTAAGTACTGCTTTGGCTATATATCACAAATTTTAGTGTATCATCTCATTGTTGAATGAGATATAATGTAATGAAATTCTTGATTGTTTCCATTATTTGTTCTTTGACTCACCCATTCTTTACAATTAAATAATTAGCTTAGTCTATATGAAATATAGGTTTTTCATTGAATATTATTTTATTGAATTATGTACAGAAAAATATTTATTTAGTATTTCTGTTTTTCTACATTTGTTTGTTAGGGTTTATGCCCTAATACATGGTCAATTTTTGGAAAGCTGCCATGTATAGCCAAGAAATAAGTATGATTTTATGTATTCCCATTCAGTATACTTCAAAGCTATATCATATAAAACTTTTCAACAATTCTGCCTATATTTATATATGTCTGAGAGGAGTAAATTGAAGTCTTTTACTATTATAAGTTTACTATCTATTTCCTTTTGTAAGTCATTTAACTCTTCCCTGAAGAATTTAAATGCTATTTCAATTAATGCATATATGTTCATTATTGATATTTATTATCTATGGTAAATTTTTGGTAAAATGTAATTTCCTTGCTTATCTCTTTTAATTAGGAATATTTTTTATTTTGGTTCATCTGAAACTTTGATTATTACCCCTTCTTTTAAAAATTCAACTGAAACATAATTGATTCTTCTATAGCTTCTTATTTTAACTTAATTTGTATCTTTCTGATTTGTATCTTTCTTTTAGACCTTTACCTTCTGTCTTACTATCAATTTGAAGACAGAAGGATGCCAAGGACTACACAATCAGGTTTAAGTAACTTGTCTGGGGGTCACACAATCAGGAAGTGACAGGTCAAATTTGAATCCAGGTCCTTTTAATTCAACACCTGGCACTGTATCTACTGTACTACCTACCTTCCACAATAACTATCATAAGAAATTGTCAGATTCTGGTTTCAAATCCATTCTGCTATCCTCTCCTATTTTACGGATGGATTTATACCACTTAATGTTGAATGTTGTGATTTCTAGCTATGTATTTTCTTTCATCTGATTCTATTATGTTTCTCTTTTTTTACTGTCTGATATTTAATTGTTTTGTTTCTGACCATTGCCCACCCCCCAGCCTACTTTTTCTTATTCATCCCCCTCTTTCTCTTAACTCCTTTCCCTGCTACGTTACTGTTAAGTTAGATAAATTTATATACTTAATTTTTAAGTATTATTTAGGTATTAAGTAAGATTTCTATACTTATATGTTTGGGCTATTCTTCCCTCTTTGAAACAGTTCAAGTGAGAATGAAATACAAGGATGGCTTGTTCTTCCCCTCCCATTCTCTAATGTATTTTATAAACTCTTTCTTGCATACCCCATTTATGTGAAATTATTTTCCCAATTCTTCTTCTCCCTTCTACTCTCTTTCAATGTATTTCTCTTTCCAACTCTTTCAATCATCTTCTGAGATTACCTAAATAAAATAGAATCACACCAAGGCTCTTTGTTGAGTTAGATTCCAAGACTTCTAGGTATGATAAAGTTATCAAGGTGACATATGTCATCTCTCCATATAATCTTGAAAACCATTTAATTTCTTTTGGTTGCTTATGATTTCTCACTCATCTTTACCTTTATATGCTTTTCTTGGGTCCAGTGTTTGAATGTCATATTTACTCTTCACCTCTGGTCTTTTCATCAAGAATGCTTAAAAGTTCATTAAATATCCATTTTTCTTCCTACAGGATTATCTTCAGTTTTGATGAGTAGATCATTATTGATTGTAATCCTAAATCCTTTGCCTTCAAGATCATATTACAAGCCCTTTTTAAACTTATGACTGCTAAATCTTGTACAATGCTTACTGTGGTTCCACAGAACATGAATTCTTTATTTCAGGCTACATAAAGTATTTTCTCATTGAGCTGAGGGTTATAGATTTTAGCAACAATATTCCTGGGAGTTTTAATTTTTGATTTCTTTCAGAAAGTGACTGGTGGGGGGCAGCTAAGTTGCTCAGTGGATTGAGAGTCAGGCCTAGAGTCGGGTGGTCCTAGGTTCAAATCCGGCCTCAGACACTTCGCAGCTGTGTGACCCTGGGCAAGTCACTTGGCCCCCCATTTCCCACCCTTACCACTCTTCCACCTATGAACCAATACACAGAAGTTAAGGGTTTTTTAAAAAAAGTGACTGGTGGGTTCTTAAAAATTTCATTCTCTTCTGTTTCTATGGCATCTGGGCAATTTTCCTTTATAATTTTTTGAAATGTGACGCCTAGACTCTTTTTATGATTTTCAGGCCAAGCCCATGATTTTAAAATATCTCTTTTTGATCTAATTTCCAGGTGAATTTTTCCTATCAGAAATTTCATATTTTCTTCTTTATCCCTACTATTTTGACTTTGTTCTCAATGTTTTATATAGTTCTAAACTTCCATTTGACCTATTCTATTTTTTAGAGAGTTTTTTTTGAATAATTAAAACAACAAACTTTTACCAGACTATTAACTCTCTTTTTATAAATTCCTTTGAAATCTTTCATTTCTTTTCCTAATTTTCTTCTACTGTTCTTATTTGCTTATAGAATCTATATTTTTTGTCTTAAAAAAACTCAGCTGTGTGACCCTGGGCAAGTCACTTGACCCCCATTGCCTACCCTTACCACTCTTCCATCTATAAGTCAATACACAGAAGTTAAGGGTTTAAAATTAAAAACAAAACAAAACAAAAAACTCTTTTCTTTAGGTTTTATTTTAAGTCTTGTTGAAATTTATGCTGTTTGTGTCCAATCTGCATTTTTCTTTGAGACTTTGCTTGTAGATATTTCAAGTTGTTGTTTTCTTTTCTCTTTGTATTTTGAGCTTTCCTATCACTGTAGAAGCTCTTTATGCTGGATTCCACCCCCTTTCGCCCCCCCTCAACCCCGCCATTCTTCTAACCTTTTTTGACTGATTTATAGATAAATGTTGGATTCTCCTCTCTTTTTGGTGTAGGGGGATGTTGGACCTGAGTTTCTGCTGCTTTCACAGCTCAGTCTAGTGTCTGCAATTTTTCAATAGTTCTGAAGAGGTGTGATCTGAGTAATAGTCCATTTACAGCCCCCTTAATTTTAGCTCTTTAAGTTCCTGATACAGGTTTGGGACTATTGATTTACGAGCAGTTGAATTCCAACAGATAATTGCTGGCCTCTGTCACTGTTGGTCTGCTTAGGGGTTCTGCAGAGACTGAATTGTTGGATTCCTTTTGGTCCTGGTCCCCTGCCCTGGGTTTTTACTGCAGGCTTATATGCTGGGCTTAAGGTTGGAACTGAGTCACTGGTCTGCTACTAGGCTCAGAGTCATCTAGGTATATTTCTGGAATTTGTTTTGTGTTTAGTCCTCATTTGATATTCCAATCATGGTTGCAGTCTCTCCTTTACAATCTAAATATGTGACCTGGAACTAGGTAATAAGTGACAGGGCTGCTAGATGGCATCTTTCTTGTTTCAAGTGCTAGTTCAGACATACACTAATATCTGTCCTAGTGATTCCTGATCTGATGCTTTACCTTAGTTACCTTTCCCATTCCTGGATATATGAATGTACCTGGTCACAGCTACCACTGTATCATATTTCTGACCAGCAATATATGCAAAATTCTCTATGTTCTTAATCTTTCTTGCATTTGAAAAATCACTCTTTTTTTTTTTTTATTTTTTCTTGGATTTCCCA
The DNA here is from genome assembly GCF_016433145.1 of Gracilinanus agilis. Taxonomy (NCBI): domain Eukaryota; kingdom Metazoa; phylum Chordata; class Mammalia; order Didelphimorphia; family Didelphidae; genus Gracilinanus; species Gracilinanus agilis. The sequence continues at coordinate 215,174,523 of NC_058132.1, read as the reverse complement.
ATCAGAATGCTTACTGGCACATTTTCTAGATTGTTGCAGGGGAAGGTATTTTGGAAAAGTGAAAGAGAAATGTTTTTTCTTATGCTACCATTTTGACCTTACTCTCCCAAAATGGATTTTGTAAAGCCCACATCTGATTTTATCACAACTTCCATTCGAGAAACTCCATTGACTCCCTATTTCCTTCAAGATTAAATATATAATTATTGCTTTGGTTTTTACAGTTCTTCTTAAGATTATTCCTCCCTCCCTCTTTAGTCTTCTTATACCTAACTCTCCTCTATATGCTCTATGATCCAGTGAGACTGGCTTCCTTGCTGTTTCTCTCATAAGAGAACCTACCTCCAGACTCCTAGCATTTGCTGGCTGTCACCTATGCCTAAAACACTTCTTTTCCTGGATAATGTTCTCTCCTTATCCTTTTCCTGGATGCTCTGGCTTCCTTTGGGTCTAAACTAAAGTCTTTACTTTTTCAAGAAGTCTTTAACAGTCCTTAATCCTAGGGTCTTCCCTCTGGGACTACTTCTAATTTAATTTGAACATAGCTATTGTGCAAACAGAGTTTAAATGTTTCCAATTGATTCTTCTTGTTGTGTCTCCCTGACAAGGAGATTGTGAATTCCTTGAAAACAAGGATTTAAAAAAATTCCTTTTTTTCATATCTCCCAGTACGGAGCACAGTGCATACAACATAGTAGTTGCTAAAGAAATGCTTGTTGACTCACTGTGACATTAATTCTAAATTTGGGTCTCTGTACATTTTCTCTAATTCTGCTCACTGAAGACAATGAAAACAAGTCAAAAATACTAAACACTTGGTAATCCTTCAAGTATTTGAAGATAATTATTATTCTCCATCTTTATTAAATATTCTATTTCCAAAACTACATAGTCCTAGTTCCTTCAACAATTCTCATAAAGTATAATATATAAATCATCCTGATTGCCCTTTTCTGGATTGATTCCAACTCATTTAGTCCCCTTCTAAAATATGAAATCCAGGACTTAATACTCCAGATTGGCTACTCTACATATGGTCTGAATATGGCAAAGTACAGTACATCACATACCTCATTCTGTTCACTCTGAATCTCTGAAGCAATTTAGGATGGCAGCATTAACCATTTTGGGGAGTTTCCCTCTCACACTATAGACCCATTAAATTTACATTCCATTAAAACTTTTGGATAATTTTTATGGGAATTGTTTTTGTTATCTGGGACTTGTGAAGCAATTTTTTACCCAAGTATTACACTCTTTCTGTGTTTATGTGTATAGATTTTTCTTTACTTTTTGGAGAAGTTTAGCATTTTCTCTTCAAGGTTTTTTTCATGTAGCAATATTTTAAAAAGAGTATCTCTTCCTTCCTTTACTCACCTTCTTTATTGAGTGAATTAAAACAAAAACAAAAATCCCTCAATGTATATCTACATAGTAATGCAAAATAAATTCTCACCTTTGTCATGTCTAAAAATGTAAGTCTTTGTGTCATAAATTTATCATCTCTCTGTCAGGATATGAATGGAATATTTCATCTTCCTTCTTTTGAACTAATTTATTACCATATTGATCAAATTCTAGGTCTTTTAGAGGTGCTTCCTTTCTATTAAATTTAATTTTACCCTATGGTCAAAGAGAAATCTTTGGGACACTTCAGTAGAGATATCAATCTGCGTTCATTTTTGTCATTAATGAATACTTTTTGGGTATGGCCGTTCAACCTACTCTCATTTCTCTTAAATATTCTATCATCTAATTCACACCCCTCAATTTTCTCCCCATAAGGATAGCACAAAAGGCTTTCATTCTATAGTAGTTGCCCTATCACAAATGAATATGAATTTAAAGTGACCTGACCAGTTCTTGAAGAAATCATGCTGATTTGTAATGATCACTTCTTTCTTCTCCAAAAGCTCGCAACATTTTTCTTTAATTTTATGCTCCAGAATTTAACAAAGAATACAAATTAAGGTCACTAGACCATTTTTTGCATATTCTTTAAAAAATCAGTACAGTATTTGCCCTTCTTCAGTTCTGCTACACTTCTATTCTTCAAAATAATTTTGTGATCTCTACCAGTAGCTCAGAGATCACATTTGACATTTTTCATTCAATTAAACAAACATGAATTAGATACCTACTACAGTAATAATAGCTAGGCTTTATGTAGTATTTTATTAAGTACTGCATATGTATGTTTCCTTTATTAAGTACTTTATATTGTACTTTGAGGTTTTCAGAGTTCTTTATTTTTATTTTTGTTAACTTATTTGATTTGTACAAAGGCGGCATTGTGTTAGGACTATGAAGTTTAAAAGAAGATACAGTCCCTGTCCTCAAGAATTTTTTGTATTCTAAAAGGGGTAATATTACACATATATAAATCAATATATTATGATAATAGAAGGTTAGTATAGGTTAGTATAGCCCAGGCCATAGATTCATGCTCTCATGCTAAATTACTCCTACTTTCTGGATCCACTCCACCTAGGCATTCTCTTCTCCTAAGAACTCAGAAATATACCCAGGAAATATCACGTCTGAGCAAGCAATATCATCATACTTCCAGGTCTAATACATGGCGGGGATTTGCTCCCCCATAGCCTCATCTGTATTCGTCTAATGCTCCTTCATAGCCAGCCTCACATACTACCAGTCATGCCATGTTCTGTTTTTTCAACATGCCCTCCAGTTTACTCTGCCTTCAAAATTGGTTCGAGGGAGTATCTGAATAACACTTAATAAATACATGCACATTTCCATATCCAGTAATATTTAATGCTGTTTCATTCAATATTCTCAAAACCAATCAGTTAGTATCCATGTTGCTGAAGATGCTTATTCATGAGATATGATTTTATAGTCTTGAGCTGCCAGATTCACTTAAACATTCTGATTTATATCCTATAAAGATCGCACACTAACAATCATTGCCTCAGTGGCATCCATTGGGAACACACCTAACACTCTTTGCATCACATCAAGATACTCACATATTGTTTAGAATAACTGGGGTACACTTCTAAAAGACAAATGCAAATGATGTTTTTCTGTACATATAAATACCAGTGTCACAAAAGTGGTTTGATGCTATCTTTATAATTTAAGGATAATTGGGGGAAGATAGTCATTTCTATTACAGGTGGTTTTGTACCTTCTTTGAGGTTTTTCATTGCTTCTACCCATCATCTTTATTCTGTCCCCCATCAACTGGCTGGTTTTATCTTGTGGAAGCTAATTGAGCAAATATATCAAAGAAAGCTCCATGGTAATGTAATGGTAATGTCCTTCTTCCAGTCTCCTGAATCTCTACACTGTTAAAGTACTGCCCATGAAGCTTCCTCCTCCAATTGGTGAGTGACTGCCCAGGATCTCCATGGGAGGAATTCAATCAATCATTTAATGAACTTCTATTAAATGCCTATTATTAAGTGTCAGGAGTGCAGTGGGGGTAAACATTGGAGAGAAAGATTTGAAAGACAGTCCCTGCCATAAAGGAAGTCACAGTCTAATGTTGAAGACAATATATAAGCAAATACATACAAAATAAATTCTACACAGGACAGATAGGGTTTTGCTTTTGACTTTCTTACCATCAACTCCACACTTCCTTTTACCTCTATCTTTTATGTTTCATCTTTCAGTATTAGAATTATAATTTCTTTAAGTAGGGAGCACTTAGATTTATATTTCCTGTGTTTATCACAATACTTTTATAATGTGTAACATTTGTATAATGTATAATATTTGTAAATAATGTATAATGTATAATATTTGTAAAATGTATAATAATTGCTCTCTATATGATGAAGAGTTAGGTAGATGACTCACTGGATAGAATTCTAGGTAGATCTGGAATAAGGACAACCTGGGTTCAAATCAAGCTTCAGATACTTACCAGTTGTGTGACCTAGGACAAACCATTTAATTTCTATTTGCCTTAATCTACTGCAGAAGGAAATGGCAAATCACTTGTGAAGTATGAATTAGACTTTCTTTGTCTAGCATCAGCAACTTTTCTTTAAAAAATTTTTTTATTATTATTTTTTATAAACCCTTACCATCTTGGAATTAATGCTGGGTATTTGTTCCCACATTAGCAACTTTTAAATTGATCAACCAAAACTGAAAACACCCCTATTTAATATTTGATTGTCAAGTAAGAGAATTCACAAGTCACTTACTTGGAGAGTTCCACCCTTTTAACCCAATCAATCAGAAACTTGTGAATCCTATGATAAGAATTGACATCTTCAGAGGCCTATGATAAGAGTTGACACTTTCAGAGGATGAGAGGTGGATCCCACAGACACTGCCTTCTGGGCAGTGCTAGGCAATTTGGAAGTTGTGATTGACCTATGTGAAGAGGGGAAAGGACAAGGAAGGATTGTAAAAGTCCTAAACTTCTTCAGATGATTGTTGTCGTTGTTGTTTGCATTGTCATCATCTTCAGTACTTGTCTTCAACTAGTTACCTGCCTCTTGGAGGTAACCTGGGACTTGGACTGCCTCTTGGTGAGTGAGTATCTGGCCTTCCTTTCCTGGTGTCTGGAGAGAGATTAGTTTCAGAGAGAGCTTCCTTTCTTGGAGGAGGCCCTGTGGGTGGAACTCCCTGTCCTCCTGTTGAGGTTTAATAAGCCCTGCTGGGCTGAGCTGAGCACCAGAGCAATATTTAGTGTGATAGGCTAGACATCTTCTTTACCCTCTTTTTGTATGTCTTTACTTTCACTCTTTCCACCCTTTTGTAAATAAAAGCCATTAAAATTAATTTTGACTTGAGCTATAATATTTTAAAACAGTGACCACAAGATTATTTTAGAATCCTCATATATTTAGTCAAAAACCTTAATTTAATTCCTTACACCACTCCAACATCTTTGCCAAGAAAACCCCATGGACATTATGGTCCACAGGGTCATGAAAAGTCAGACATGACTGAAGAGCAACAACAACAAAAAACAACAGCTTTCTATAATAATATAATAATTTGACTTACCTTATGGGATTGTTGTGAGAATTAAAATGTTCATCATTTTGCAAAACCTATAGAATTATACAAATTTATCTATCCATCCATCCATCCATCCATCTATCCCTCTATTCATTTATCTATTCATTCATCTATCTATCTATCTATCTATCTATCTATCTATCTATCTATCTACCTATCTATCATTATTATCATACCTGCTAGCCTCTCTCTTTTTACAATATTTACCTATGTTGTAGCGAGCATTAGAAGAGCTGATTAGAAGAATTCTGAAGAAATTAATGAAAAAACACTAATTAAGCATTTAATGTGCCAAGTACCTCCCAAGACTCTAATAACTGGGAATTCAAATACCAAAGCAAAGGCCATTTTCCCTCTCAAGTCTTTATAAGCCAGTGAAAAAATAATATGTATAAAAGACTGACAGTCAAGGATGAGCTCACCTGGAGGTAATTTATTGTTTGAACTTTCTGATTGTCCTTACTTTTCCATATGTATGTACAGATATACATATGTGTGTCTATACACATATGCATATATACATATATGTTTATAGACGAACACATATACTTATATTTTATGTGTATATATACATGTATGTATTTATGTGCACACACACAAATATATCCATTAGCAATTCCTGATATAGTTTTAGAAATTGGAGCTTCTGCCTGAATTATTTGGCTTCGACACTTGGTTCAATGAACTCTCTTCAGAAGGGCTCCCATTTTGCCCTGACTTCTAAGAGGAGTCTTCATTGAGTACAATGATCTTTACTTTCTCTTTTTTTCTTGCATCTTTCTAGAAAAAAACATGCATAATGAGTGAGTGTGTTGTTATATACATTCCCTCTCAAAAGCCTTTAATGCTTGCTCCTTTTCTGAAGCAGACATGTCCTTCCATGCATTCTGAGAGGAGATTTCTTCCTTTTCCCTTTGTTGTGCAAATCAGGGACCAGAGTACTGAGTGGACAGGGAATGTCCACAGCTAAGGAAGTGCAAGAGTATCAAATAGCTCATGGTTTTATTGTGGAAGAGAGTATCAAGGACTTAGCAGTACATTATTATCTGACAGTATGAGTTTATGACCCCACATTTATGGATAATTTCCTGAAGTTTGCCTCTTCAGTAAATTTAAGAGTTTATTTATCCATTAATTAAACAAGAATTTAGTGAATACCTGTTATAGCCTAGGCCCAGTATATGGTGTTGAGGGTAAAAAGAGAAAAAACAAGTCTCTTTCCTCAAGGAGCTGACTTCTATTTGGGAGGAAGAAGGAGCAGCAAACACACAAAAAATTAAAATTTAAAAATGTAGGAGGTAGCTAGGTAGATGCTTCCTAGCTTTGTGACCCTGGACTTAATCCCAATTGCCTAGCCCTTATTGTTCTTCCACCTTGGTACCAATATTTAGTATTGATTCTGAGATCAATTAGGTTTCTTAGATCAATAAGGTTCTAAAAATACAAATAAATAAAAAAAATTAAAAAATGTATACAACAGAGAGGTGGGGATAGCTAAATGGCTTGGTAGATTGAAAGCCAGACCTAGAGACGGGAGGTCTTGGGTTCAAATTTGACCTCAGACACTTCTCAGTTGTGTGTCCCTGGGCAGATCTTTTACTCCCTATTGCCTAGCCCTTACCACTCTTCTTCCTTGGATCCAATATACAGTATTGATTCTAAGACAGAAGATAAAGGTTTTTTAAAAATGTATTCAATGTATATAGAAAGAAATTTTTGATAGTAGATTATTAGCTCCTGTGGGGATGGACTGGTCAGAAATTATACAAATATTCTTTCTGGTTGATGCATTGACTACACTGAATTTCATGACTTCATTCATGTCAGTCTTGTCTTGCAATTCAATATTCTGTGTAACTCATAAGTGGTGCTAATGAAACTGTTAAAAAATTTGAGGTAATGGTGAGAGTGGACTAGAGTTTCATAGTCAGAGAGATTATTTAACTATTATTGATTTCAGTGAGATTCATGGTGAGTTATAGGAAATTACCCCTATCCATTCATATTGGAAAAAAGTATATGATGGATTTATCATATTAAAATATTGCCAAAATGATGACATGAATTTGGATGGATAACCCATCGAATCAGTCTATAAGAATGTATACTTTGAATAAGGAAAGCAAATTTGCTTTGAATTATACAATAGAAGGAGCAGATTGGGATGGATGACATTTGAGAATTTACTCAGAACTTTCTACTATCCCAAACTCGTTGTTTATGTGTCTTCCCCTTCTCCTCTTTTTAATAAATTTAGTATTTTTAGTATTAATATTCTTTTGGTAAGTCTAAATGGTTTTGAAAAGTGGAACATTATGATCTCAGAAGCTCCACTGTTGAAAATTATTCAAATGGCAATGGGAAGATCCATGATGTGTATATTCAGGCTTTGCTAGCAATATTTTGGATACTAGAAATGTAATAGACATCATTAAAGATACTTAAGACCAATAGAGTCTGTGACCAGTCATGGAGGCATAATTAATTGTACTCCTCTCACTTCTACACCTTATAATTCTTAGCTTCCCTCAAGAGTCAGCTGAAATGCTGAAGGAAGTCTTTTCTTGTTTCCTCAGAAGCTAGAGTTACTTTCTAAGATTAACTTTTGACTACTCTGTATATATTATGTATTTACCTATTTCTATACATTATTTTCCTTCATTAGATATCTTGTAAGCTCCTTTGGGGTAGGATAATGTTTTTCCCCCTTTATGTATCTAAAGCTTTATTAAGACAATATCCAAAACATAGTAACAACTTAATAAGTACTTATTAAGTGGCTGATAACAGGCAAGTAGTTTGAATTTTGCAATTATACACAAAATGTAAAATGAACCAAAGGAAGATATTTTGTTATACTGGACAACCCATCTATGAAGAACTTAGTGAAAAGCATAGCTGAAAATTATGTTGGATGAGAGGAATTCCCTGGCTACTGTTCTGTCAATACCCATACCCATTGCCACCATGCATTCCAAGATATTGAAATATATTTTCTATGAAGTATTTCTCTATAAAGAAAATATTTCATGGTAACAAGGAATTGGAGAAGTTAAACAGGATAGAGGCTGAACAAAATCTAAAGAAAAGGATTATGAAGAAATTAAAAACTTAAAAGATTTCTCTACTTAAATGTATCAAAATGTAATAAAGGCAAACACTTCTTCCTTCCTTTTTTCCTTCCTTCCTTCCTTCCTTC
>NC_058132.1:215089500-215166005 GCF_016433145.1 Gracilinanus agilis | reverse complement strand
TTTCTTTCTTTCTTTCTTTCTTTCTTTCTTTCTTTCTTTCTTTCTTTCTTTCTTTCTTTCTTTCTTTCTTTCTTTCTTTCTTTCTTTCTTTCTTTCTAGGTCTAGTCCATTATAGTTGTGAATTGCTCAGGGTCACACAGCTGGGAAGTGTCCAAGGCCAGCTTTCAACCTAGGACCTCTCATTTTGAGGCCTGGCACTCTATCCACTGAGCCACTTAACTGCCCCTTGGCTGAGATAATTTCTAAAAAACTTTTTTTTTTGATTAAGAAAGTCTATGATCTTATTAAGTATGGGTCAGAGAAGGTCATGAATACAGACTGTATGCAGAATCTAGAAGTCAAATTGAACCAACATCTTAGCCTGTCAGGAATCCTTTTCAAGGCATCAGGAAGAAGTTGTAGGTTAAAGAGTACAGAGTGCCCAGAGAAGATGAAGAACCTTGAGTTTCATACAAGTAGTCTAGGTCATATGAGATTTGCTTAAAGAACCTAAGGCTATGGATCCTGGAGAAGACAGGATTTAGGAGGGGAATGCTAACTCTTCAGTTATTTGAAAGGCCATCCAATTAAAGTGAAATTAGATTTGTTTAGGTTGATCCTAGTGGGAAGAATGGGGAGCTATGGATTGAAATTGCAATATATATTTAATGGCAATATCAATGAAACTCAGAAATATTAAAAAGTAGAAGGGAAGTGAGCCTACTACCGCTAAAGTCTAGAACCACTTATGTGGAATATTTTAGAAGGTATTCTTATAAAGATACTGACTGGACTGTGTGGCCTTTGAGCCTCTTTCTACCTCTAACATTCTGAGTGGCGAGTCAACACCAGATCATCTGCTAGAAAAACAGAAACTGCTTTAATGCTCCATGTATTATGGGGATCTTAGCATAAGGTCTAACCCTGACAAATCTGAATTCTCTTGTAATAGAAATCAGTGACTGACTTCTTAGGATTGAAGCCTTGAAAACTGTGGCAAGATTGCAATTTCTTTCACCTGATAGTTTCTGGCTGCCCATTTTCAGTCTGCTATAGTAGAGCAATTTGCCACAGTTGGCAGACAGATGAAAATACATCAATAGCGAATTCATGGGCAACTCTTTGAGAGACTCTAGAATGTGGAAAGCTCTAGGGAGCTGATTTTTGGAAAGGATGTTTGTGATTGTGAATTTTTAAACTTTTTATAAATCATATCAACATTCCTGTGTCAATGCCATTCAGAAACATGTACTGCAAATTTCATTTGGTTAATTCTGAAGTCTATTTTTACCTGTTCAATGTAATACCATTCAAATCTGACAAAGAATGGTATGCCCATTTCCTGCCAGACTACTCAACATAAAATGTGAATCATCAGTAGCTAAATGACTTTCCTTGACATTGAGTAAATTTCCAATTTCCTATTTAGCTATGATGTATGTACACAATAGACCTTAATATGAAAATAAGGTCTTCCCAGACTTTATTTGTACCCAGACTGAATCTTCACCTCATTCTGGTTCATACTAAGCTCATGGACATACATGTACATATATATATATGTATATATATATGTATAGATATAGCACACCACAATAACATTTTTATTTACATAGATCATAGCCAGAGATATGACAGTAAATATCAAGAGCTATTATTATATTCCAGAGACACTGAGTTCAAGTAGAAAATTTATTCCTCTAAATCCTTTGTGGGAGACATTATGGTACTCTAGTAGATTACTGAAAGTTATATTGACTTAGTGACTCATTGTTCCCAGACTTGCTTATCAATTGATATTGGGGTGGTCCAGTGTGGGGCTTTGGATTAGCTGCTATTCATCAGGTACTTCATCAATCCCTACCCCTACCTACTTGTACCTGGCCAATTGTCAAATACCTGCTTCCTTGGGGGAAAGCCTAGATGCAAGGACCCACCCTTTTTGTTGAAATGGACCTATCTGAACTGTCTTTATCTCATTACCTCATAAGTTATCAATAAAAGCTGGTTCCATCTTGAATCCTTTGTTGATCTCTAGTGATCAGTTGGTCAATGTGTTGCTACTTTCACACATATTTAATAGATTCCTTTTAATTCTCTTAGTCTTCAGTTTTGTCTCATTAATCAAGGTGAAATCCCAGACAAAGAATTTTCCTTTTAGGAGGATAAAGTTGATTTGGGGTCAGTAAGGCCTAGATTTAAGTCCAGCCTTTGACATTATCAAATTGGTTGATATTATTTGAATAACTCCAGGCAAGTCATTGAACAACTTAGTGCCCTAGACAACTTTCTAATACTCTTAAGTTGCAAAGCAAGAGCTAATGTCCTTTGGTAGAGGTAAAGGGAAAATATGTGAGGACAAATAGAGTTTATATTTCTACATGTCATATCCTTTAGTTCTTGAATGAGTTCCTACTAACCACATCACATGTAATTCTTGGGGTTTAGAAGGTTAGGAATATTCTTTGGAAAAAATAAAAGAAAATTAGCAAAAATTAGTCCAAACACACATACCACAAACAGGACAGTGTAACTATATGTCTATAAGTATATGTTCATAAATTTAGCAACCAAAATATGCAGTGGCTCATAAAGTGACTCATTAAAAATGAATTTAACTGGACGTTGGCACTGTTGGGAATGAATACGTGTGCAATGGTTACAGTAAATGTGCAAATGTAGCCTTTCTTGCAGACCAAGTATTAGGGCAGTAAATTGCATACTTGATGTCTGGTGGTTTCTAGAATGATGCTTTTGTTTACACGTTGGGTGAATGCCAGTGGATTCAACAAAATAAGAATAGAAAATCATACATTATTGTGAGGTTATTTTTAAAACAACAGATGCAGGGCAGGTCATGGAACTTTTTTAGCTATAGTGGGGCAAGAAAATGGGAACTGAACTCTACTCCTTCCTTAGAGAACCAAGAAAACAAATTTTATTGGGTACCTCAGGAAATGACAAGGTGATTACGTCTCCCAATACTTTGTTTTTATAACTTCACAAAAACAAAATCAGTCCCTGCCTTCAATGAGTTTACATTCTAGTGGGAGATGGGGAAATATGTATATGTATATGAATAAGTAAATACAAAATAGATATAAAAGAAAATAAAAAAAGTTGCATTTTGCCTCAAATATTCCTATACTCTGAGCCCTGGGCTAAAGAAGATGAATTTTATGGAAAGATGCCACTTTAATTTTTTTTCAGTGCATTATATCTCCAGCTTCTCCACTAACAGAGGTGTTGGTTACTTCTCTTGGAGAAGAACTGCTCTAGAAATACATTGTGCCTTAATGATCCTTATTATAATGGACTGTATTGATTCATAGAAAACCTTTCCTAATCAACTCAAGATGTTACATACTCTCTCCTTTCTTGAATCATTATTTATTTGTCTCTGTATCTGCTGTATACATTTCCTCCTCTTCAGTTACCTCCTCCACAATTTCCTGATCAACCACCACAATTGCCAACTCTAGAATCCCATGCCCTGGAGGAACTTCATTTCTGGGTATCCCAGCTGCTGATTGATTGGTGACTTCCTCTCCTGAAACACTACTCTCAGGAAAGCTCCAGAACCACCCTCTCCTCTGCACTTTCTTTCCATTCATGCCCCTTCCAGTTCTGGATTCAAGAACAAGATCAAATCAGTTAGCCTATGTTCCTGTATGGGTATGCCAATCCTCTCCCCTATAACCCTACTAATAATACTAGTAAATTTCTGGATCAAAGTGCCCTTCCCTGGCTACCTCCCTCCTGTATGTATTTTTTGTTTTGTTTTACTCATTTTTTTTAAAATATAAGTTCCTTGAAGGTAGGGACTAAGTTTATTTTTGCATTTATAGCTCCAGTTCTTAGCACAGTGCTTATCACATAGTAAGGGCTTAATAAATGTGTATTCGTTTATTTATTTATCTGTTGGTTTGTTATTCATTTTTTCATTCTTTCATTGTAGGGGTCAGTAAAATCTTTGAGGGCAGAGGCTGTTTTGTTAAATTCTTGGCATTTCCATTGCCTAGGAGAGTGCTTTGCAAATAGTAAGCACTTAAATGTTTAGCAAACTCATTTGCAATATAGGCCAAGTTATTGGAATTAATGAATCAAAGTGATCTGTCCAGGAGAATGATACTCTCTAAGGATTTCTTAACTTTATTATGTCAGGGATGCCTTTGGCAGTCTGGTGAAACCTATGGATCCCTTCTCAAAAGAATGCTTTTAAAATAGAAAGGATCACAGAAGAAACAAATTCCATTTATACTCTCCTTTTGGGAATAAACTTTGTTCTAGCTCTTTGAAATTCACTAGTGATACTTTATGGCCATAATTCCCAGACTGCCATTTGCTATTACCATTTGTAGGAGACAAGCTACTGAATTTTGTCATCTTCCACATTTCTCTTGGAGGCAGGAAAACCTGGATTCAAATCAGCCACTTCTTAATCACCCACTGGACAAGTCACTTGACTCTGTTTACCTAGCTCTTGCCCTTCTGTTTTAGAGTTGTTACTAAGAAACTAAAGATGTTTTTAAAAAATGTACTTTCTTATGTTTTGAATGATAATAAATATATAAGCCAGATTGAATTGCTTGTTAGCTCTGGGAGGAGGAAAGGGAAGAAGGGAGGGAAATTATATGGATCATATAACTTTGGAAAACTTATGTGGAAATTTGCTATTAAAATTAAAAAAAGATTAAAAAAGTACTTTCACACCATTTCATTTGTTCCCCAGAATAATTCTGAGTTCTGTATAGCAAACACTATTTCCCCCCTCTTACAGATGACAATTGACAGATCATAGATAACACCTTAGCCTTTCTGAGTCTCATAAGGTTGTCACATATTTAATAAAGGGCCAAATCAGTTCTGGAACCCAAGTCTTATGATATCTAGCCCTGTGCATTTTTTTCAGTATGCAACAATGCCTCTAAAAACATGTAGTTGTGATACATAATTTATTTTGATTAAAACAGATGAATAAAAAAAGATAGTTTAGATAATAAAGACAAAAAAGAACAAATAAAAACATTAATAATATACATATTTCTCAAAATGGAAAGCTAAGAAAATAATTCTTTATATGTTGAAATAGATATCTATTTTGGGGGCAGGGAAACCATGCCTCATGTCAATTGCCATTTAGAGACAACCAGCCATCTACACTGTAATTTGTGTGTGTGCTATCTTTTTTGGTACACATGTAATTTTACTTTGATAAATAACACATGATACCAATGGCCCTGCTGGCTGACCTGTTGAAAGACCAGGCCCAAGAGAGCCATCAAGATAGTTACAAAGAAGCTGGGTCAGCCACTATAAAAACTGTGATCACTTCAAAGCAAATAAATAAGCAGAGGGCAAAGTGGTGGCTACACTCATAATAGGTTAGGAAAAGAAAATATACAAAGATAATAGAAACTTGACAGAAGTAGGGTTAGAGGGGAATGAGTACAGAAGTCAACTTAGTTTAGGGAGGAGGAATATGGAAGCAGGGGATTGGGGGAAAGCAAAGAGATTGGTCCACAAATTTAGGAAAATAATAACTGCCTAATATCTTCTTGTTCTACAAAAAACAAATTTAAAAATAAAGGAAAACGATTGCCAGATATTTCATTACAAAAAGTACATTTTGCAAGTTTGAAAATAACTCTAGATAATCTCTGCACTTTAGTTCCCTTATCTGAGGAAGTCATTATTAGGTCTAAGTATCTAAAATTCTACTAATTTTAAATGGCCGTGAGCTATATCAACATATAGGGCAATTTAATTTAGAGCCATCTAGAGGTGTGTGTGTGTGCATTTGAAATGCATTTCCTAGCCCTACACCTTTGAATTTTACATTCATTTGAACAGCTTCCTCTTCCAAACCAACAACAGAGGTAAGTGGAATAACCACAATGGTGGCTTTCTGGGCTTTCTCTTCAATACTGCCGAATTTGTGCAGAAAAAGTCCTCAAAAAACAATCATTATGGCTATAACCAAACTCATTATGGCTTGGAGTTGTCCTTTCTTACCTTTCCAGTTCATTACCTTGTGTTTTATCTCAGTGGTGTGGTGCATAGAACACTAGGCTTGGAATCAGGAAGATGAGTTCAAATCCAGCCTCGGACACTTACTAGCTTTGTGACTCTGGACAAGTCACTTAACCTCTCTTTGCCTTAATCCACTGCAGAAGTAAATGGCAAACCACTCCAGTAACTTTGCCAAGAAAACCCCATGGATACTATTGGATATCCATGAGGTCATGAAGAGTTGGGCATGACAACAACAAATGTCAGCCCTCCCATTTTTAAATTATTGGAAATCTTCTTTTTCTTTCCTTACTATTCCTCATCCCAATAAAAAAAGGAGGGGAAATATTATAACAATTGACATAGTCAAAGCCCCCACTGGCTACAGAGTATGTATAATATGTGACATATTTATAATATATATGCATATAATATATGTATATATATAGTTCTGATTCTACTAATTTCATTCTCCATAAATTCATGAGTCCTCAAAATTGTTCATTTTTATGATGTTTATATTATAGAAATTGTTCTAATTTTGCTCATTTCAGTCTCTTATCACTTTATATATCTTAATAATATCTTTTTGAAAATATCTCTTCCCTCATTTCTTATGGCACAGCGGTACTCTATCACATTCATATCCTACAACTCTTCAGCTGTTCCTCAGTTATTGGATATACTCTGTTTCCAGTTTTTGTGTAGACTAACCCTTCTTGGCACTAGAGAGTAAAAGGAAAAGTAATGGAAGGAAATTGTAGATCAGCTACTTTAGGATGATTTCAAGGGAAAAAACCAACTTCCTCAAAGTACCCTAACAATTATATAGTTTTTAGAGATGATAACAAGTGGAATGGAGCCATTACAGCTAGTAAAGACTGGTAAGGTTGTGATCCACATTAGTAATGAAAAAATAACGTTCTCTTTTGAAGTATCCAAAATGCTAGATAATCCAATGAGTGAAGTTCTATCCTTTTGGAAGCATCTCTGTATGTGTCCTTAGCATGCCTCCTCACCATCATCTTGTTACACAATAGGCCTTTACTGTGAGGACCAGGGCTCTGTCTGACCTAAAGCATTCTAGTTTGCATTTGTTTTCCTATGAATGTCCATCTCTATCACTTCTTGATCATGTTAATGGTGATGATTTATGAGTAATACATGGCTACCTGCCAGTAATTTCTGCCATTTCCTTCAGAAACAATTAGATAGCTCTTTTCCTGAAATGTTTGCTGATAAATTTTAAATCAATTTGATGTGTGTTTCCAGGATTGGCTCAGCTCATTATGGGCATTATCTGACTGAACAATTTCAGGCTTGGTGAAGGGGGTATTGGGAGTAGATTAATAATGGTCCACTGACTTGACAGCACAACACAGACCAGATACTTAGAAAAGTGACATTCTGTTGGATCTACATTTCCTCTCCACCCCTAACTTCTTCCCAAAAGAGAGGGACTGAACACTTAATTTCCTTGAACTGAGGTTTCCCCATTCTATCCACTGCATCATGTTGCTTCTCTCAGTTGACAAAAAGGGAATATTCCAACCATGTATGAAATGAGATAGAGAGAGAGATTAGATTTGTGATTTCATTGATACAAGGATCTCCCAGTTGAGTAAATTCCCTCTACCAATGCAAATTGTCTCTTTTTTTACAATTTATATTTTTAAATGAGATTTAGTACTATAATGGATTAGAGTGAGGAGGGCCAGGAGGAAGCTAGCCATAGAATATAGAAGAAAAATTAGCAATTTAAGAATATCTGTCTACTGATGAGAATAAAAGCTACCCAGATTTGTCAGGTTTTATAATTTAGGGTTTAAAAGGAAGGTAGAAAGTGTCTTTTTTCTTATTCATCATACAGTGCCAGACTTGTTTATTAAATGGAAAAAGGTCTTCATGAAAATAAACCATTCCCATTCATTAAACTGTTGTAGGAACTTCTTGAAGCCCCCTTTTCCAAAGTTATCTCCCAAAGAATGAAAGGAGGTAACAAATGACTAACAAAGTATTTTAAGGTTTATCATGCTTAGAACAAAAAATATGATTCATCTTTCTCCTAATGAATGTCCATGACTGGACATTCATTAGGAGAAAGATATCTTTGCTTTAGAACTCACGAAGGAGAGATGAGATGGGGGAGGAGTAGTTTATTTAAATAAAAACGAATGGTCAACATAAACATAACCAGTGTGGAAATGAATATGGTGATAAGGCAAACAAATATGAGGCCAAGTTCTGTCCTTGGAACCACATGTGCCTTCACATATAGGCAGATTTTGCCTGATAAGCAAATGTGTCAACAGGCAAAATATACAAGGAACTGGCAGCTGATTAAGGGGGAGTGTTACCAGTTGTGCAGAGCTCTTTGAAAAGTTCAGGGACCTGATTCACTCTCCACGGAAATCTATGAGAAAATGTCAGGCAAGAAGTGAGGGGAGGGAAGTCAGCTAATTTTAAGGCATTAAAAATGTGAGAACACGTTTCTTGGGTTTCTGCTTGTCATATTTATGTCCCAGATAGTTGGTATAGTCACACACACACACACACACACACACACACGCATGGAAACAAATTTGCTAAGTTATCACTGAAATTGTATTACAAGATATTCTTTTCTTAAAATATTTTTAAGAGAATGACATTAGATTTGAATTTTAAAAATCATCACTGTCTTAAGTCTAATTGGTATCTGAAATATTAAATAGTTGCATTTACTTTATCAATTGACATGTAAATATTATCATCCTACTATGTATCTTAAGTGATTTAAAATGGCAAATACAGCAATAAAAGTTAAATTCTGAATTTTTAAGCCTTATTATGACTTGCATGTTTTCTCCCCTGATTTCAGAGCAGAAGTTGACCCATAAAAAATAAGTCAACTTTGATGGTAATCTAGGGGTTAAGTTTACCTTTTTTCTGATCCTAGATCCTCCAGAGCAAAAGTGTGTATTGGTCTCTTGGATTTTCCTGATTCAAACCAGACAACTTGGATATGAGTGTTTGACTGAGAAAATTACTTACTTATCTCAAATGCACTGGCCATATTGACTAATACAACTTTTCAAAGTGCTTACGCATATTGAATTCATCTTTACATGCATGTTACAAATTGAACCTGAGGCTAATATGTTTCTCCATTATTGACCCTTATAACATAACTTTCCTTGAGTAAAAGGCCCATGGTGGTTTCATTTTCCAGATGCTTTTTTCTAATATCGTCTTTGGACAAGAGAAGGGTCTTCCTGGTGAAGGCTGGTCATCTGGCTAATTTGTCATCTTAAATAGTCCTATTGCCTTTGTCAGGCAGTCATATGGATACCAGCTTATATGTATGTTTCCAGAAATCAGTTATCAAGATTGGTGATACTTTCAAGGACTTCGTTAGAACCATATTTTTATGTTTTTCTTTGTCCATGTACATTTTTTCTCTGAATCTTCAGGCATGAGAGTTGTTAGGAGGGTTGAATGACCTAACATACGTAAAGCAATACTCAAACAGTAAAACATTACAGAAATGTCCTAATGAGTGAGCAAAAAGGTTTGCTAATGAATGGAATTCAACTAAAACTTGTTGACCATTTGCTGAGTAAAAGGCATTGTATCATATGCTTCACCAGAGGGGTCAAACTCACCAGGAAGCTGCAGAATAAAACCTGAACCAGATTAAAATGTAATTGGGAACTGTTTAACAACACTCTATGTATATATGTATATATGTGTGGAAATATGAATATAGTTAATTTATGTTTTTTAAGTTAATATGAGTTCTACATTTTTATTTGAAGTTGACATATTGCCTTATACGATTTGATTTTATTCATATGAGATTATAGATTTAGAATTGGAATGGACCTTTAGGGCCATTTTACAGATGAAGATACTCAAGCTCAGAGAAATTAAGCAACCTTTCTGGAGACACTCAACTTCTTTTAATATCTTATGGTTACCATTGTAGCACTGAGATTCTTTATTACTTATCCCTCATATTTGCCAAATGCTGATCCACTTCATTTTCAAGTCATATGTATTTAAAGAGCATATCTTGTCCTTTAAATTAGTGTTGTCGATGTGTTACAAATGAGACCACTAACCCATCCATAAAGATCTGTAGGGTTACATATTGACTTGATTTCAAAATGTAATATTATCTTTTTATTTATTTTGTTAAATATTTCCCAATTAATTTTAATCTAGTTCAAGCTTTTTGTTTTACTCCTCTACTTTAGATAATCTATAATTTTAACATTTCTGAGATTATTTTGACATTTCTGTGATATTTCATAATGTGCAAGCATTTAAGAGTTTTTTTGTTATAGGAAGCAGCTTGGAATCATTGAAATCACTATAAAATTTCTCAAATCAATGAAATGATTAGTAAAAAAAAATGTAAGTATAATGTGCCAGGCACTATGGTACAGGGCAGGGGTCGGCAACCTTTTTGGCCGTGAGAGCCATGAACGCCACATTTTTTAAAATGTAATTTCATGAGAGCCGTACAGTGCTCACAGTGCTGCTCCTGTAACAGTGCTTGAAAAAAAAATTGACTTTATGGCTCCTGTAGAAAGCGCCATATCTGGCCCTCAAAAGAGCCAGATATGGCTCAAGAGCCACATGTTGCTGACCCCTGGTACAGATCGAGAACAGTTTGTACTATTGTGGAGAAACAGAGAGAATATTCTTCATTTGGAGAATGACAAACGATATAGTTATATTTTAATCAGGTTCAGGTCATATTTTGTGGCTTGCTGGTGAATTTGACCCCTCTAGTGAAGCACTTAGTACAGTACCCTTCACTTAGCAAATAATTAATGTTTTGGTTGAATTAAATTCATTAGCAAGTCTTTTTGCTTAGAGTTAAGAGAACGAATTCTGGGAAATCTTTTAGGAAGTTATTTCAATGGACTAGGTGGGGATTTTGATGGCCAGAGACAATGGGGTTGTGTCTCCAGATGCTATCTCTATCTCTATCTCTATCTCTATCTCTATCTCTATCTCTATCTCTATCTCTATCTCTATCTCTATCTGAACAGATTTATTTTTAGATTTTTAGATTTAGATAGATAAATAGATCTATCTATATATCTAAACAGATTTATTTTAGATAGATAGATAGATAGATAGAGAGAGAGAGAGAGAGAGAGAGAGAGAGAGAGAGAGAGAGAGATCAGTATATATCCTGGTATTGTTCAGTTGAAAAAAATCTGGCAGATGATTAGATATGGAAGATGAGGGATATTGAAAGGTTAAGGACATCTATATTGTAAGTCTGTGTCACTTAAAGAGTGGTGGTTCCCTCAACAAAAAGAGAAAAGTCAGGAGAAAAGGTAAACCTGCACATTTTCTTCATATTCATTTCTGGACCTAGATAATTGTTTATTTACAGCATAGGTCTAAGATATGTATAAAAAGACATGTTCAGTTGGCTGCCCTTCCAACTACTATAAGTTTTATATCCATTGTCTTTGTTTTTTCACCACTGATGGCTAAGTGTATTAAAAAAATATGGATCCCACTGAGGAGGTTAGGCATATTTGGGGGCCAAATGCCACCAACAAAATTGAAACTTGAAAATAGAGTCATTTGTAAAGCCTTTCCACTGCCAGGGACCTTAGAATTAAAGCTAGAAGTGGTGTTGGAGACCAGTTAGTCAAGTCTCTTCATTTTATAATGGAGGAAAATGATAGCAGAGAGTTTAAAGGAATTCATCTTTTTGAACTCTGAACACAAGGTTCTCCACATCATTGGCGAATATCTTAGGAGAACAAACCTCCAAACTTTATGTTTCACTTGAGATTGATAACTAAGTGGTTCTTATCTCCATGTCTTTATCTTCCCTAGAGCCTTGTACAAATTAAATATACATGGAGGAGGCTTTGTTCACAGTTCTTAAGGCATTGTTCTTCTGATTCAAAAATTCTTTAAATAGTAGGCTCAGCAGTTCTGTTCTCTATATTCCTCAGTTTAGTTAGATGGCTAACAATGTGTTCTAATTTAGAAGATTCTTCCTTTTCTAGTTTCTTATTTCAATTGAGAATAAACACAATGTCTGTTTAGACAAATCTCATGAAGATTTTATAAGTATGAGAAACTAGGTAGATGGAATGATAGTTCCTAATCTCTTCTCAGGTATCTCTAATGGCAAATTTCCTTTGGCAAGTTCTGCCATTCTTTTCAAATCATCTACTTTGTGAGATATTTTGGAAAATCTATGCTAGAATTCCTTCATAAAGTTTCTACCTTGAGCATAGATTTCTTTTTCAGCGTATCTTTTCTCTGTAGGTGGAAGTGGTTTGTTGTAGTGGACAGAATGTTGGACTTGGGGTCAGAAAGTCTGGATCCAAATTTGACACTTAGCTAAGTGACTGGCCCCAGGCAAGTCACTTCACCTGCATATATTTCTAAAAATTCCCTAGGATTTACATTGTAATTCATGGAAAGGATGTGATCTATATTGTTGGAGGAAGTTCTCCATACTAGAGAAATCCTAAGTCCTGGGTAGGTCCAACAATTCCTTCCAAAAAGTTCTTGTTTCTCTGTCTGTCTGTCTGTCTGTCTGTCTGTCTGTCTGTGTCTGTCTGTCTGTCTGTCTGTCTGTCTGTCTGTCTGTCTGTCTCTCTCTCTCTCTTCTGTTTTGGTTTTGACTTTAACTCTTTCTATAACTGGTAATCCATAAATAACAATTACTCAAACTTCTATACCACTCATTTCCTGTTAGCAAATACCTATTAAATGTCCTTTTCTATAATGTTTCAGTGTTCAACATGTGGCACCTTGTTACTGTGTATAGGAAGAAAGTGTTCATGATAGGCATGAATCTGTCTATAAATTCTTTGGTCTTTGTCCATTTTTTATGATGAAACCATAGAATATCAAATTACATGTTGATCTAGTTTGGAGAGTCATATCAAAATCTTTCTAGGGTCCCTCAACTTTATTTTCTGTAACAGATGTTTGTACATAAGCTACGACTAGATAGCCAAGTATACCATGGAATAATGTTTCTCTTTGCCATTGGATGTGTGAGGAAGCCAATTCCTCCAACTCTTTTTTTCCTCCTCTTTTGGGAACCTGTGATCATCTCTCCTTCCATTTGGCAGCAATTTCTTTTTGGCTTCTGATTTCATTTGTAGGAAGATGTTCTATCTAAATGTGGTTAAATTCATTTATAGAATTACAGAGTCTCAGACTTGGAAGCACCTGGGGCCACCAATCCGATATGTGCCGAAACAATAACTCCCTTCAGTAGTGTATGCTACAGTCTTATATATTTTGCCTACAACACTCTTGCATCCCTTTGCCATATGCTTGGGTAGCTGTATCCTATTCAACAGGGCATTTGGAACTCTCATTGGAAATCTGAAGTGATAATAAGAGGCAGATACCATACTGATTCTGAGGGCTTGAGTTATGGGATACTCCTGAGGAAAGCCCATTACAGGGGAACTGACCTATGTGCCAGCAATGTTTACCTTTGGAAGACAGACCCAGTGGCAGGTGAGCTGGATCCTAAGACAATGTTCCTATCCCCTTAAACAAAAGAAACTTTACATCTGAAAAAGAGGGAGGTAGGACTGCCCTGCACTTGCCAGTTGGTCCCCCATTTCAGGATCAGGTGTGAGTTTACTTCAGCTCTCTTAAAGATGATCATACATCCTGGGCATTTATAGAAACGTGCAGTTCAAGCCACACTTATTTTTGTCCTGTTAGTCTCCTGTATGAATGTGATTCTGAATCAGTTCTTCTGTTGTCTTTTCATACTAAACCATGCTAAAGTCTGATTTCAGCTGAAATATACAAATTCTCCCCCTTCGTGATGTTAAATAGGCATGTATTTTTGTGGATATCACAATCCACTTTCTAATAGGCAGTCTACTTTAATTCCAGGCTACTATTCACTTTCAGTACCCCATTGACATTAGCCAGGGTTGACTCTGCTTTCTGAACCTTTCTGGGATGTAACAATGTGCACCATATGGTCTCAGAAGACACTTCTTTGCAATAACGAATTCTTTTCCACAACCAGCTTTCCCTCTTGAATGTATGTGCTGAATATGATTTTGCATATGCTTCTTTTACATAATGATCCAGCTTTCTTGCTCTTCTGTTCAGTTCTTTCATCATTGCTTCAAGGTCTTTAACTGAAGCAAAAGATGACAATGCCATCTACATAACTGAGGTGGCTTTGGTCCTTGAGTCCTCTTTTTTATTTTTTGAGACCTTGAAAGTTTTCTCCAGGCAGAAGGTGAAGAGTCTTAGTGAGATACTGGTCTATTAATTCTACACTACAAACTGACCTTTCCACCCTACTTCTCAAGACTAGATATGATTGTATCTCCTATTGAGATGTATTGGGGCGGGGAGATGTGGGAGAGAGGTGCTTACTCTATAGGGCTTTTCCTCGCTTCTCTTCCAGGGTTTCCAACAAAGCTTCTGCTTCCATTAAGCCAAAATTCTTTTTGTGACCTACAAGAACCATAAAAAAATAACTTCTTTATTGTCTATTATCCAGCCTCCTCCACAGCATAAAAGCAAGTCAAAATGTAATGCACACTTTAGCTACATATGTATGTTGTGCTGTTATTTGTTATATGCTTTTTAAATTGCCTATAAGAGGTGTATATATAATCAAACCTTGGCATGCACATGCTATTTTTCATCAAATGATTAATTAAAAAGCAATATTCTAAATGGACAAATGACAGATAAAGAGACTCTAATGCATTTAACAACACTATTCTTCGGATTCTATTGCCTGATTTTTCTGTATTAAGAATATGGAAAATAAATAAATCTCACACATGAAATTAATGTTTCCATATGTGGATTATGACACCTGTCTCCTCAGTCTCAGAACACCTGCCTGCAGGTTGATTTGTGACTGATCCAGGCAGCTGCTTCTTCAGTTAATGTTTCTAAAGTTTGGTTAAAGGGTATGATATCTTAGGACTGATCTTTGGAATATCTTTACATATTCCAAAGGAGATAACTCCAAAGGAGATAATTTTCTTCCATTTCCCTTTTACTTCTTTTTCCTCCTTTTCTTCCTTTCCTTGTCTCCCTTCCCCCCTTTTCTCCTTTCCCTTTTCCCTCATTTCTGTTTCCCCTTCTCTCCTCTTTCCCTCCTTTTTTCTTTCTTCTCTACAGATTATCCAATACATTTATTTTTGGGGGCATGGATAATTCTGGAAGGAATGCAGCCTCATTTGAAAAGAATAAAAAGTTTTAGGAAGTGGGCTTTTCTATATTGTTATAAAAAGTTCAACATTTAATAGAACATTGTATTATAGTTTAAGGATTCCTATCATTCTCTTCCTTTTCCAACCCTTATTCCCAACAGACATAAACTTAGCAAAACCAAACAAAACCCAGAAACAACAATAACAAAACATTTAAATTCTCTCCCATATTTTCTTGTAGCTAAATGCAGAAGTAACAGACATGTTGGTCAGAAAGCCTCTGGTTTCTATTCTGCTGCTTTAACCCATACATATGAGTTTAACCCTAGGAAAGCAGATCCCTGGGTATATAGTTTCATTTTCTTTCTTGATTCAAATACATATCAAAAATGAGAACAATGATCAATAAGATCAAAACTAGGAATTATTTTACCTATCCTAAAATTTGGTTGAATCTGGATGGGGAAAGAGGCCTGCAGAAATGCTCTGAACATGCCTACAACTTTGACAGGGGGGCCCTGTCCCCCAAAGTTCACTCAGTGCTCTAGAGGGTCAGAGCAGGGGAATTCAATAGCAATGGAATCTTGGAGGCCATGGTCCAAGATTGTGAGAGAGAATAGCCAATGGTGACTGTGAAATGCAAGCAGAGGCTTTGTAGTCTATACACTGCTGTGGATAGGTGGCTTATTCCATCCTCTTGCAATCATGGCATCACTATGATGTTTCTAGTTACTGTTAGCATTGGCTCTGGCAGCCAATTTCCTTGTCTACCAGGACCCATATCTGGATCAGCTTTGACTCTTTTTGAACCAGAAAGACTTGATGTGGTTTCCTAGGAAAAATGGCCAAGCATTTAAAAACATAATTATAAACTTTAGAAATGTCATCCTCCCCAAAGATTCAGGCTAGTAGAAAAATAGCTCCCATTTCTGGAGCACTTTAAGGTTTGCCAAGTCCTTCCCTCTAAGCAACCCGTGAAGCAGCCTGTGATTGCATTATTAGCCCAATTGACAACTGAGAAGGCTGAAGCTCAGAGCAAGTAAGGAACTTGCCCAAGATCACACAGCTAGTAAGAAGCAAGGGCTAGATTCAAGGATTTTAAATGACCCTTTAAAAAAGGCTATTTTCTGGTTTCAACACTGAACACATCTTTAATGAATAACATCTTTGTATCACTTTTCTCTGAAGTGTGCTTGTCATGCGAAATGAGACATGAGAGAGAGAAAGAGAGAGAGAGTATGTATGAGATAGAGAAGGAGAGTCAAACAGACACACACAGAAACAAGGAGAGATGGACACAGAAAGAGGCAGAGAAGAAAGAAAAACAGAGAGAGACAGAGTAAAGGTAACAGAGACAGATAGACATAGAAAAGCAGAGCCAGATAGAAAGACAGAGAGACAGGAAAAGATAAAGACAGAAAACAAGGAGAAAAAGAGACACACAGAGAGAAATAGAGACACAGATGCACACAGAGACAGTGAGAGTTAGAGTGAGAGAGAGAGAGAACATTTGCCTGTATGGTACATATGATATAAAACTTGCTTATGTGTATAATGAGATAAAAATGTAGGGAGTTATTTTTATTGTATGTAAAGTAGATGATACAAAACATTTGGTTTAGGGATAGGTTTGGGAAGTATTTAGGAATAGAATTTGTTGAAATGTTACATAGTCCAGTCAGCTCTATTTTAGAAGGTAACTCCAGGGAAAATGCCTTCAAGCAGAGATATTGACTGGCTATTAAGGGAAAAGATCATGTAATCATTTAAAAAATTTACCTTATTTTAGTAAAAGAGAAAGTATAATCTGATTTTTTCCCCACTTGCTAGCTTTTAAGAATGTTTGGCTCTAGCATAAGGGAAGATTCTTTGAAAATATGTAGTAGGAACAATAGCTAACATTTATGTAGTACTTTAAGATGTATAAAACACTTTAGGAGTATTATTTTATTAGGTCATCATAACAAACCTGGGAGGCAGGTGCCATTATTTCCACTTTATAGATGAAAAAAGTCTGAGAGGTAAAGCGTCTTGCCTAGAGTCACATAGCTAATAAGATATTTGAACTCAGCTCTTCCTAACTACAAGTCCATCACTCTGTTCTCTTTGTCACCTAGCTGCCTACTATTCTGAGAGAATAGTGAGAATTATGTAAAGAAAGTAGAATTGGCCATTTATAAAATATTGTAAAGATAATAGATTTAAATATAAAATGTATATATTCTTTATTTGAAAAAGTACATATTTTTGAACATATATTGTCCTTTTATCAAAATGAAAAAAATGTGAAGATTAGTTGAAAGTATGAGAGACACTTAGCAGAGAGGATATATGATCATTTTTTAAAGAATTTGGAAAATTACAAAGGTATTTTTGTTTTATTCTTTTTTGATGGGGGTGGGAGAAAAGGCGAATTTTTGTAGATTTATAAGTTAAATTAAAATAAAATAAAGGAAATGTAAATAATTATCCTCTAAAAGATGAGTTATACTTGTATTTCTTGAATGAATAGAAATCATAAGGAAGCAGGAAACAACATCAGCATTAAACAGAAACAGAAGCAGCAGCAACACACAGCAGCAGCAATAATAACCACCCATTAACCATAAATCAACCATCCATCAACAATGACACTACTGCCAACTACCAGCACCCCAAGCTACCCCAAGCCACCCGAAGCAACCCCAAGCAACACTCTACCCCTTTCACTCCCATTGATCAGTAGGTACTTAGGTATATTTTGTTAGTTGTGAAGCTAGAGAAATAGTTTTAGTGGGTTTCACAAGGCTTGAAGAAATGACAAATGATTCAAGCATTGTTATATGAAAAATTAGTAGTCATAAAATAGAGTAGCATATGAGAAATAGAACTCATGTTGAAAGAAATGCTAACATAAGAAGTTAATGGAAAAAATGGAAAACCTAAGAAGTTAGAAATCTTACAGATTGGCTTTAGGGAAAATTGTGAAGTGCAAAATTTTCTTTCTATAATTCTTCTTCCTTTTCTTTTAGGATGACTTTTTAATAACATCCCTAAAGCATGTACTTATCTGTAGGGATGTACCAGATTTTCTTGGTTATGGACTTTTTCAGCATCCCTACTATAGTATCAAATTGGCTTTGAGCATGGTCAGATTTTTCCCAACCCCCCTCATTTAAAATGCACTAGTGAGGCAGCCAGTTAGTTCAGTGGATAGAGTGCCAGGCCTGGAGTCTTGAGGTCCTGGGTTCAAATATGATCTCAGATCTTCCTAGCTGTGTCAACTTGAGCAAGTCACTTGATCCCAATTGCCTAGGTGTTACTGCTCTTCTCTCTTATGTTGTGAGGAAGATCACTTAATTATTATTTAGGAGACCTAGCAGGAAGGGCTGGAGAATTCTAAATGGAATGGGGAAGCAGGAAGTGCAGGTCTCTCTCTGAGCCGAATTCCATGGTGGTTGGGACAAGTTGTAACTGATCCTGGGAGATCTCAGAGGAAGTGGAGTTCGCACCCAGATTTCTTGATATCCAGAAGGAAGACTGTCATCTACTTGTGGGAGGTTTTTGGTAGAGACTATTAATCCCAACCTGAGTTGCTGGTTAACTTGGGCTGGGTTAGCTCTCAGAATCTACTCACCTGAAGAAGTACAGATAGTGGTCCTGGAAGAGCTGCAACATTGCTGGAGTGTGTCAGGACTCTGCTGTGAGAATATCCACTTCAGTCCTTCTATTCTTTGGGCCCTGTCTTGCTTTAGGTCTCAGTTCATTGTAGATAAGACCCTCCCCTGACCCTGTGGTTTGCCCATAGTCTGGAAGTATAGAAACCCATATTCCCATATTTTAGACCATAGTTCCCTTAATTAAATTTGTTACAAACTCTTTTGTCATTTGCTAACTGGTTTTCACAGACCTCTTTGTCTAGGTGGGGCAGGGTGACAGTTATCAACAGTCATTTTCCCTTAACTGTAAACCTAGTTTCCCTAACTTGTTTGGTCCCACCTACTGTCCATTCCTGTCTCCTACTTGCCTTTCTGAACCCACAAATAATATTTAAGTTACCTCCCCTGGTTTTCCCCATAAGACTTACAATAGATACTTTGTATTGATTATAAGACAGAAAAAATAAAACACACTATCTTTAATTCTCTTTTGCCTGATCTAGTATTATAATCTCTCATTGGATTCCCTGCCTCCAATCTTTCCTTCTCCATTTCCAACTCAACTCAACTCCAAAATAGATATTCCTAAATTGCAGATCTGCATATGGTATATACAGTTACTTCAATGCATATAATCTCTCAGTAAAATGTAAATTTCTTCAGAGCAATGGATCTTTGATTTTCAGTAATCACACTGAACTTGGCACCTCCTAGGTGCTTGATAAATACTTGTTGAGTTGAACTGGATTTTTCTGCCATCCCTCTTTTCATCTGTGGGATCAACCATAGCATTCACAGGTAAAAAGGCTTCTTTGTCTGCTGTTCCAGCAGCTAGTTAATGATCTGTTACCTCATTAAGATAAGATCAGGTCTTCAACCAAATAAGCAGGGCTTCTTCAATGCCTTCTATATAGGTTTTAGGAAATGTTCTAGATGCTAGCTAGAATTCAAAGACAAACTAAAACAGTCCCTAAAATAGTAGATTTTTTCCTACTACTAGCGGAGTGGGGTTCAACATGTTCCTCAAATAGAAAATAAATAGAAAATAGTGAATGGGAGAATTGAGCACCTAAGCACAAACCACTGTGGGTGTCAGAAAAACTCTCAAATAGGAAGAGAAAAAAGTTTAGTCTTGAAGGAAGGAAGGAAGGAAGGATTCTAAGAAGCAGAGATAAGGAAAGCAGTAATTCTAAACATATAGACTATAACCTAGACAAAGTCAAAAGGTGGGTAATGGAATGATACATAGAGAGAAAAGCAAGGACAGTGTGGATGGATCATAGAGTGTAAGGTTAGAAAATCATGTTAAATCTAGTCAGAGTAGTAGATTGATGCCAGATTGTTAAGGGTTTAAAATGACCAAAACGTGAAATTGTATTTTATTCTAGAGGTAGTTAAGGAACCTTTCCTGCTTCTTGGAAGAGGAAGAGAAATAGCAGAAGTTATGTGGAATGTGGATTGGATAAGGGAGTGGCTGAAAGCAGGCAGAAGAATATATACCATAATAGCAAGAACATATCCAGGACCTGAAGTACTGAGGTGACTACTTGAGTAAAGGAAGGGGACAGATGTAAGAGACAAGGTGGAGGCAGAATTTACAAGACTTGCATGTCAGCAGATTGGATGGACAAGGGAGGGAGAATAATGAATTGAGGACAACTTCAAGGCTGAAAACTTGTTGGATCAGAGATATTATGGCACCATTGGTAAAAATTTGGAATTTAAGAAAAGGGGAGGATTTGGTACAGATGTGGCAAGGAGGGATGAATTCTAATTTTGGACAGGTTGATATTGAAATGCCTGTGTGATATCTAGATGAAGATGTCTAATAGGCAGTTGTTGCGAAAGTGGGAAGTGATGTTCAAGAGACAGAGTAGGGCTGTTTTAATATATTCAGTCATATATATTGACAAGATATTTGAACTCATGGGAGGCAAAGAAATTACCAAGAACT
Organism: Gracilinanus agilis; assembly: GCF_016433145.1. NCBI lineage: Eukaryota > Metazoa > Chordata > Mammalia > Didelphimorphia > Didelphidae > Gracilinanus > Gracilinanus agilis. The sequence continues at coordinate 215,145,234 of NC_058132.1, read as the reverse complement.
GTGGTTCCCATTTAGTGGTTTTAGTATCTTTAGGGAGTTCACAACATTTATCTAAGGAACTTATCCTAAAAAAAATTTTAATGGTATCTTAAGTAGTAAATAAGTGCCCAGTTGGGTTACAGACATATTTTTCTTCAGTGACAAGCACATACACATTTAAAATATTATAGATTTGTTTCTGAGATTATTCAAAACTGTCATGATCATATGTACAATTATAGTATTCAGGCAGTGATTACACCACTTCTGACAAAGTACAATATGTCCTAGTGGTTTCCCAACCTATCATCAAATTGTTTCCAAATTGTCACAAGGGTGCACTATTTTAGTGAAAATCAATTCTTAGAGGATGGTCAGAGGCATGTGTATACCTCATTTGAAATCTGTGCATTGCACTAGAGTAGCACCTTTTTTCTCCTCTTGTTATCCTGTAATTGTACCTTATCAACTATGTAGCCACAAGATCAAAATATTATGAATGCTTGTGTTTTTTGCAGGACAAATATCAGAGTGCTTAAAAATCACGATTACCAGGAATGCATGTTATGTTCTGGTAATCATGGATCACCACAAGCTATGTGTGGAAAAATTTTCCACCTGAAGTTATCCTCTACTTATCTTACTGTTATTCTATATGACAGGTTTTCAAATTTAACTAATTGGAAACAATAGCTGATCATCCAATAGAGTTGCTATGAGAGCATAGACAGTGTACCAGTGGTAAAAAAAAAAAAGAGAAGAAGAAGGAGGAGGAGGAGGAAAAGGAGGAGTAGGACGAAGTCATGCGTAAAAAGAATATTCCCTTACAAAGATTAATTTATATATTAACATTGCTAAAAATAAAAGCATACATATAATTAAACTTTTAAGTATATTTGTCATTTAATAGAGTGCTTGTTGTTAGCCATTAGAACTTTATATCATCATTTTCATCAATTAAGTGAATAAAAATTTTAAAAAATGACTTTCCATTTTTTAGTAAAAGCATATAAGAATCTGTTACTATTTTCCACCATATAGTTGTGTGAGCAAGCATTTTCACCTTAGTTTTTAATCAAAATATAGTAATAAACTTGAAGAAAAACTAGATTTAAGATGGGACTTTTCTGGCATTAAGTTAAATATTTTAATTTGTAAAAATAAGAAAGTCCAACCCCAAAATTAAGTTCATAATTAATTAATCTATCATGTTAATATTTTATAGGTTATGATTTAATTAAAATATTAATAATCAATGAAATTTGTAAAATAAAGAAACAATATAAAATCTTATACATAATGAACATGTGAGTTCTTGCTTGATTACTTCATTTGCCGAATTTTCTACACAAAATTAATAATTTTATAATTAATACATTTTCATTTAAACTTAGGTTTTTCATAATTTTAGATATTAGAGAATTTTATATTTAATAATCATAATTATATCACAAAGTTTTTAATCTGGAAATTTTGGGAACAAAAGTTATAATTATAATTGTCTCAAGCATTTAATGGATAACTTTAAAGTAATATTACATGTATTATTAAATTATTGCCCTCAAACGCATACACACACATATATGAAATTTGATATTGCAAGGGATTAGTGGTATAAAAATTATCAGTATAGAATATAAAGAGACAAGAGATATAAAGGATAAAGACTTGGGGAATATCTATGCATAAGCCGCAGGACACATGTAGTGATCTAGCGAAAGAAATATAGAGGCAATAATTAGATAGCTAAAAGTCGAACCAGGAGAGTTATGACATTAAAAATTCAAGATGGATTTAGGAAAAGAAGGTGTCAGCAGTGTTAAATGCTATTTAGAAGTCAAGAAACAGGAGAACTGAGAAAAGGACACTGACATCCAATGGAGAAATATTAGGTAAATGTCGATAGGGAACTTTCAGTTACTGGGGATTTTTAGAACTGTGGCAGGCTGAAGGTTGTTCCAATTAAAAGAGAAATATATTTGGTCAAGAGGGCATTTATGCATCCTTCAAAATACCCCACATAGGCAGCTCTCTAAGCCATGTCATCTTGTGACATTTGTGAGATCAAGCATTAAAAATATGAAACTTTAAGAAGAAAGCTAAACTAACTTACATTTGTAAGGGAGGAGAATATTTTAAAGGAATGAATAAGCCTCTTTTTATAGTATTCATTAAGGTTATAAACACAAACAGAATCACAATTTGATGATAAAATGTAATTTAGTAGCCTATTCTAAGTGGAATAACATATTTAATATAATCAAAATAACATTTAAAGGAAAAACTCAATAAGGAAAATATTCATCAACATTACTTATATTTCACATTTCATTTCTAAATTTCACAAATCATAATAAAATCATGATTCAGTTTTCCTAATGAACAATATTAAGTTATTTTTGTTTCTTAAAAATAATCATTTCCCCCACATATCTAGGCAAATAATGACATTTTTCGGAAACATAAAGGATATTATGAATTGAAACCTATTGTCCTGCTCTTGTTATAATCTGTGATTCAATATCCTTTGTTGCTAAAATCTAGCATTTGAACAAAATATATGATTCAGAGAATAAAATAAAAGTACCCATAGCCGTCTTTTCCTGCCATGGTGAATTGTGCTAATTTTCCTGGTAGATCTAGATCTAAGATATAAAAAAATTATATAACTCCCTTTGGTCTCTATACCAATGAGCTCTAAAGAGCTCAAATTATTTGTTTAAAAGATTTGTTTATGGAATGACTGGCAAGACTTGATTCATGACCAACTAATTGTCCTTGGTGCAGGACCAGGGGAGAAGCTGCTGTTTCAAGATCTGTTACTATTTGCATCATGTCAGTGGTTCACTGAAAAGAAGACTGAAATTGGGATTAGGGAACATGTCTGATTTCCACTTCTGCTATTTACATAGCCATGAATATTTTATTTAAACGTTGTTTCCTCCTTCTAAAAATGAAAGGTTGGACTAGATGATCTCTAAGGTATCTTCTATTTAAATCCTAGTATCCTATGTCCTCCCTGGCAGCTAGATGAAGTTGCAAAAGAAGATGAAGTTTACCACAGAGCAGCCACTTGGGTATTTTTTTTCCTCCAGTCTTTATCTTTCTAGTTTAACAAATTTGGACAATATTGCTCATATCACTGGTACCCTCCCATAGACCATTCTTAAAGGCACAATTCCTGGTTTTGGGAGATCACATGGGATCTCTGGAGCCAACTTCTCACCATAAGTGATTTATTTTTGAAGGGCTTTTGAGAGAAGATAAAAAATCCCCTTATTGATTACCAAATGGAAAGAAATGATAACTCAGTGGATATTTAAACCCCACCCATCTTCCTTTCTGGATATGGATCATGCCAAGACTGAGTTGCTTTCTGTATTGGGAGTGGGAATGGGGGAGAGTCATCTAAGCAAATGACCATATGTGTGTCCTGTCCAAGTAAACACCAGGAGTCTAGGTTCAGACAGCTACTAGACCTAGTGAAGCAAGTATTAACCTCCAGGTTGATATGTCGAGGCTAAGCGGTGACTCTAAATTTGAGAGATAAGCTGGTCCAGTATACCAATGAGTGAAGCTAACTTTTGCCATAGGAAACTTGTGCAACAGAGAGGAGAGCTACTGGGAAGAGAATTGACCCACTTTGACCCGTTTTACCAACAGACACACTGGGAGTTTGTCTGTCTGGTATTGAGCCAAAATGAAATGTAAAATGACTAATAAATAAAATGATTTCAAGCTACTTTATCTTTTCGTGATCTTTAAATGTCATAATACCTTGCTGGGGAGACAGTTATAGTAGTTGTAGGTTAAGTTAAAGAATCTTGTTTTTCATTGTTCTGATAGCATGTGCTGTGAGTCTGAGGGATGCCTAACATCCCTTTTATTTGTAGAAAATAAATATCTTTCCCATGTCGGATTCCTATCATCCCCTAACTGTCTGTTTGGTGCATTCCTTTTTGGGGAAACCTGAGAGTCATGAGACTAACTCCAAGTCTTAAACAATTTGTTATTCGAACACAAATTGAAAAGAAAATGGAACCTAGACTCCTTGATATTAAAGACTATACTCCCCCTAGGAGAGAGTCTACACCAAATCCCATGCCTATGTCCAGAGCAAAAGACACATGTAGTAGACAAAGGAGAGCTCCCTGGGAGCAACACTCCTTCCATGCTAGCAGACAGCCACTGGACCATGGGGTCAGTGATGTTGCCTTGTTCTTTCCTAGGAGATACTACTTGTGGTAATGCTACTAAATCTCTTTGACCCTGGGGTCAGCAGATCCAAGTCTCATAGACTGAGGTTTTTTTTTTTTTTTATGTGCTCTCTGGGGCTAGGGAAGAGGGATCATTGTTGGCTGCTTGTTTTCCTTCTTGAAGATCATGGAAATAGTACAGCCACATCCTCTAGAATTTCCTTGGCAGGAACAGCTTCTAACTGAGTATTACCCCTTTTCCTCTGCCCTCTTTCTCCTTGCTTAAATGTATTGGAAATAATCTAATATGGTATTAGAATGTTCCTGTGGTTTTAATAGTAACTGAGAAGGCAGCATGAAATAAATGAAAGTTTGGCCAGGAGGACCAGGATTCAAATCCCACCACTCAAACTTAGGGACATTATCTGGTGGGAAGACCATTAGTCTTAGAGTCAAAGGTGATTGTTCAATTGTTTAAGTCACATTTGACTCTTCATGACCCCATTTGGGGATTTCTAGGCAAAGATACTGGAGTGGTTTGCCATTTCCTTCTCCAGCTCATTTTATAGATGAAGAAATGGAGGCTAATGGGTTCCAGTGACTTGCTCAGGGTCAAGCAGCTCGTGTTTTTGGTTTAGGTCATCCTGAGTCCAGACCCTGTGCTCTGTCTACTATACTGAGCTGCTACTGTCAGAGGACTAGGGTTCAATAAGATTTCTGTGACCTCAGACAGGTCTCTTAACCTCTGGATGTCATCTATGAGGGGTGGCATTAGATGACTTCTAAGACCCCATTGTGCTCTTTTTAGATTTATGAGCCCTATGAACCAAGCTGCCTGAACATGGCAAATCATCCACCAGCAGCACCACCATGACTACTACTACTTACTTCTACCACCACCACCACTATTAGTACTGCTGCTGCTACTACTACTACTACTACTACTACTACTACTACTACTACTATCACTATTACTACTCCTCTACTGCTACTACCACTACTATCAATACTACTATTGCTACTACTACTACCACTACATCTACCACTATTATCACTATTATGACTCCTACTATGTACCATTTCTACTCTTACTAGTACCAGTAGTAGTACTACCACCACCACCATTACTACTATCACTACTATCACCACTACTGCTTCTACTAGTACTACTTCTAGTGCTATTACTGGGAACACTTCTCATTCTCTTACCCATGCCTAATGGTTAAAATATCAGATGTGGATGCTTTACTCTGGTCCTTTGACTTTATAGTAGATTCTCTTTCCACTCTATTCTACTCACTAGGGAAATCAAATTGGACTATTCAATTAAAAAAAAACTTTGAATGATCACTCTTCCTTATGACTTTTTCCACATCACAGGCAGAATGATCTCCACCCCAAATCTCTGTGCAACTAGCATTTCTGGCATGATTCCACCCAGCTACCTGCCTCTGTGTCTCTCTTTTTCTCTGTCTTTTCTGTCTTTGTCTGTAGCATGTCTCTGTTTATCTGTATATATCTCCTTTTCTCTCCCTGGAATGGCTTCTGTATAGTGTGGTCATAGGGCTAAACAATATGAATCAGACTTCTAATCTAAAAAGAAAATGTTTTCCTATTGCAAGGCTTATCTTTGATATTTAGGAGTTTATAAGAATTAGTAACAAAATTAAACCCATAAGATTCTTATTGGTACAATCTCTAGATTGGGGTAAAGGGAAAGTTGGTGATATAGCAAGATGCTATCATTTTGGATCAAATTGAAACCTTGGTTGTCTTTAGTTCTGTGTATTCTAAGCCATTCCCTGGCTTCTCTCCCATGTACTAAACTAACTAACAAACATGAAGCAGAGCTGTCCCTTTCTTCAGAAAGTAGATACAAGTTTGAGGGTGTTTACTCCCCCTATTAATAGCTTCAGGTAACTCAAATCCTACAATTTCACCAGGATACATATATATTTTCATTAAAACTTAGTCTCCATATTTCTATAAATATGCAAACAATATTCCAGGCATGAAGTTAGATAGTATAGTCATCTCGAGTTCAAATACTGCAACAGACATTTATTATCTAAGTGACCTTGAGAGAGTCATCTAATCTTTGTCTGTCAGTTCCCTCTACAATAAGAGTAGTAATGACACTTCATTCCCAGAGTTGTGAGGATTAAATTTCTTAGCCCAGTTCCTGACACATAGTAAGCATTTATTCATTGCTTGTTTCCTTCCTATATTCCCTAATTAAAGGAAGAGAAACTGATTTTTATAGAGTCTAAATAACCTTCTCAAAGACAAATTAATTATTGATTGGGCTGATGACAAAATGTACCATAGAGTACTTAATAATCCATAGACAATCTAGTAAACTTCTCACATATGTGAAGCATTTATTTTAGGAAGAAATTGGTAAACTCTACACTTGTGTTAAAAATTCCACTTTCAGATGGGAAGAAGAAAATGGGCTGAAACTTAGAATAACTGTGGGATTACTGATTTATGATTTCATTGGTGAGTTCTCCCTTTACTCTTGCAGATTGCAAGCTATTGTTGGCTCCTCATTCTAGGTGATTCTTTTCCTGCCTTTTTCTAAATCCTTTTAGAGAATCTACCCAATGTGCAATGCACAATGCACAAACTGTTCTTTAGCTGTGTCTTGTTCTTGTGTAGATATGCTTGGTTCACTTCCTTTGTTTATATATTATCTACAAATCCCACACTTAACATTGATGCTTCATCATGGTAGGCCCACCTTCCTGTGTTCCCAAAGGCTCCATCAGAATAATTCAGGCTCCAGCAGTTTCTACCAATCCTTAAGTAAAGGGCTGGTGACAGATCATGTCTGCTATTCAAGGATCAGGCTAGTTTAGGGTGTAAAAACCTAATACCAGTAGTTTGGCCACTATGTGATAAAATCTTTGAATATGGTAGCTCATAAAAAAGACGAGGAAAAGTACAGTAGGATTAAGTGGACCAATTAGCCAGGAAGAGGCAAAGTGATCACAGTGAAACGTCTGGTGCTTTCCAATGAAATGCACATAGACAACATATATTTGGGTGTGATTTATTTTCTGCCAGATTTTTTTAATGTAATTAGCAGGATCTCAATTAAACCAAAATGACTAGGAACTAGAGTGCCTGGTTGATGGGATCCCTTGACTGATATAGAGAGACAAAGCAGAGGAAACTTTAGGTCTTATTAAGTAGAAGACAATAAATGCAAATACAATTTTTGTTTGACTTTAGAACCATTCCATGCCTGAGAATTGTTGTTCAGACTTTACATCTTTAGTTATTGAAATATTCTGAATCTGTAATTTAGTGTAAATTATAGCATTGTTAAAATTGGTGGTCCAGGGTTCAATGTTAAGCTTTGGTACTAATTAGTTGCTGTTGCTTTGCATCCTTGGACTTTAATTTTTATTTATTACATGTCAGCTACATACCAAGCACTCTTTTATATTCTGGGAATACAAATATGAAAAAAGAAAGACAAGCCTTGCCTCAAGAAGCTTGAAATCTAATGGAGTAATAGGGGAATCACCATATAGAAGGAAGCTAAAAGGTAGAGGACATGGGTAGGAAGGAGGAAAAGGTACCTGATGTAGGAGCATAATAGAGAAACCAGAGAAGTCCCAAAGTAATACAGCTAGATGGGAAATGAGGAGATGTCCAAGCTGAGCTCCCACCTTATTTTTTAATTTTGTATTAAAAATTTCCAAATTACACATAGATACAATTTTTAAAAATCATTTTCTGATATTTGCAACCCATGCTCTGTTCTTCCTTCTGTTTCTTCCCTCATTTCAAGGCAGCAGATAACATGATATAGATAATACCTGTGCTATCATATAATATGTATTTATGTGTTCACCAGGTTGTTAAAAAAGGTATATATTGCTTATACAAGAAAAACCTCTCAAAGGAAAAAAAAAGTGAAGAATGATGTGTTTTAGTCTGTATCTAGACTCCATCAGTTCTTTCCATGGTGATGGATAGCCTTTTTCATCAGGAGTCCTTGGAAGTTGTCTTGGATCCTTGTATTGCTGATATTACTGTGACCATATACAATATTTTCCTTGTTCTGCTAACTTTAGTTGGTATCAGTTCATATAAATGTTTCCAGGATTTTTTTGTAATGCTCCTATTTTTCGTTTCTCATGGCACAATAGTATTCCAATCATACCATAGCTTGTTCAGCCATTCTCCAATTGAGGGACATCTCTTCAGTTTCTAGTTCTTTGCCACCACAAAAAGAGCTGTTATAAATATATTTGTACAAATAGGTGCTTTTTTCCTATCTTTGATCTCTTTGGGAAACAGACCTAGTGATGGTATTGCTAGGTCAAAGAGTATACACAGTTTTTTGTGTATACTTAATATACTAATATATGCTCTCTCCTTAATACTTAATATATACTCTCTCCTTAAATGAAGAGTTGGAGTTCATGGTCCTATCAGGGAGGCAAAGGGTAGATAATTATGTGACGGAGTACCAAGACTGCTGGCATCTTATAGGAAGATTAGGTCATCCCAATAATGAACTTCCTGTGGTTTGGTGGAGAAAGTAGTCACAGAAATCACAAAATCATAGCTTCGGTTCTCTCCTCAGTAAGAAGGAAGGAAGCAGGCATTTATTAAGTGCTCCCTATATGCTGGTTACTGTGCTAAGAAATGGGAATACAAATACAAAGAAAATGAAATCCCTTGCCCTCAAAGAAACTGAAAAGCAGGAAAGGAGAGGAGAGGAAAGGACTTGAAGCAGGGGCATGGGGCTTTTGAAAACCAGAAGTCAAAAATATGTCTGGGAGGAGAGCGAAGACAAGCTAATCTTGACCCTTCTATAAGAAGGAGATTCTAAGAGAAACTGTCAGTAGGAAAAGATGGAAAATACTCTTGTGAAAGAATATTTCAGCATGAATAGGCTGCAAGGTGGTAGGCTGTTCAAGGATAAAGAGGTTTTAGGTATTGAAAAATGTTTTAGGATGAACTTGCAGGAAAGAAGACATGATTTTGAAATTCAGAAGGTCAGGGTCAAAGCTAGGAGAAGAGATGCCTTTGAAGATCTCTTCTACATCTAAATCATAGGAATCCAAGAAAGATTTGTGTGATATCTACTCTCCTTTATTTTTTAATGCATAAAGGATTCTCTCCTTTCCTCCATTTATCTGAACACTATGGGCTAGAATAACACTATTCCCCAGGCATTTTTATTGGGAAAAAATAAAGAAGAAGTTAAGGAAACTTGGCCTGAATTTTTTTTTCTGATCTCAGACTATACTCAAAATTTTTTTAACTAAACTTCTGAGTTGGACACATTGACTTCTCAGTTTCTTAAATATAGAGTAGGAAGATAAGTATGGTACCATCAGAGGATCATAGATTTAAAAATGTAAGGGACCAAGAATTCCATCTAGTACAACCCTCTCATTTTGTCACTGAGGAAACAGGCCAAAAAATTGAGATGCAAAGAGTCAGATACAAAGTATCTGTGGTGCATTTTGAAATCAGGTATTCTTGACCTTAACTCTAGACAGCTCGACTCTATTCCATTCTGCTGCTATTTGGGGGGTGGGTCATGAAAGGCTCACAGAATCTCTTAATGGAAGATTACTTTAGGGCATCTCTAGTTCAAACTGTATTTGAAAAAGAATCTCATCTACAACATAATTTGTAAGTAGTATTCCATTTTTTGCTTGAAGATCTCCAATGAAGGAGATGCTATTACCTCTCAAGGAAGGTACTTTTCTGAAGCTGAGTTCTGATGAATCAAAATTCTTGTTTTTAAAACAGGTTTTTCTCTTTAGTTAGATTCTCATGCAACTATGGCATGAATACTTTTAGAGAATATTTGGTATCCCATTTTTGATAGAACATATATAGCTGATTTATATACAGAGTATCATTTGGAATTAAAGTAAAGGAAGTTTTGTGTGATTTCACTCCAGGGTCCTTGCTAAAGGCAGGATATCATTGCCAGTTCTTCTGTGAGAATTACAGATTAGCAAAGTGAGAATTATAGCAGTTGACTCTAAAGATATTAAAAAGTCTAGTGAGTTTAGGTTCTTTCTATTTCAAAAAAAATCGAATCATTTGAAAGACCTTAGAACCAGTCAATTTTAAGAAAAGACTACATTTTCACCAAATGGTATATGGTTAGTAAAGAAGCCAATGACTTAAGGCTCTTTTGATACCCATTAGTTGGGTATTAATCATATTTAATATGAAATTTTAATTATAATAGCTATTATATTACATTAACTACCAACCTAGAAGAGCTTCTTTGATTTATTTTTAAGAATAATTTATTTATTTATTTATTTATTGGCTAAGAAAATAGTTCTCTCTTTCCCCCAGACAAATTGAAGCTTTATTGAAATGTTAATGTGTTACTGGGCAGTTCAATGAAAATTTCATTAGGCAGATGTTCTGGTCAGTTCTTGAGATCTAGGGAGTGTAATTTTTTTTATTTTTATATTGGTTCATCCATGGCACAAATGCACTAAAATAAAACATTTCCTGTTCAAACAATCCAAAAAGGGAAATATTAAAGCAGCATTTTAAAAGTACTGCTTTGAAAAAATTCCACAGCTACGAAATGTCCATATGTCTGAATTTATAAGTGTTGATGTGAGTTGATGTTTCTGTGGCCTTATTTTTTTAATCTTTCTAGATGTGCTTCATTATTAACTTTTCATGTGACAACTGTTCCTGGATTGAGTGCAAACAATGCAAGAGACAGGGACATCATCCTGTGCAGGCAGAGATTTCTTAATCCAACTTTTAAAGTGATGCCTGCAAAGAATGTCACATAAAAGATAGAACAACTCAGCTTTCCCATCCAATTTAAATTTTTTAAATTCATAAGCTAAAATGACTGCCTTTAGCTCCCCTGTTTTTACCGGTATTTTACAAACTAGGGCAGAGTAAACTAAAATTCATAATTTATAAACAATCTGTGGGAAAAATTGCTGAATTATTTACACCATGTTTGAAAAATGTGTTTGTGTCTCATACAAAAATTAGTTACTCTCTTAATCATAGTGGTGCCACAAATATGCTGGAAATTAGGACTTGCAAAAACTGCTTGTTTGGGGAAAAAAAATCGTCCGGTAACTCAATCCGCAACTGGAAAACCAAACTGATCCTGAATGGTCTATTTAAACAAGTGCCAATTATTGAATAATTCTCTGACCTAAACAGAAAGTTATTGTATATGGAAAGATTTTTTTCTTTGCCTTAGACTGCTTTATTCCAGATGCCCTTTTAAATTGTTTTTAATTCTCTGTAGGCAGTAGATAACTAAACCTACAGAATGTAGTAATGGCAAAGAGGAAGCAATCATGTTGGCCACTTGGAGTTAGGAGTCATGGAAAAGGCATCTGTTATATATGAATTGCAGACTATAAGAACTTTGACAGTTCATAGCCCAGACCTAATTTATTAAACTAAGTTTCTAATATAAACAGTAATTTGTTTCAGGCACTGACACTGCAGGTCTGGATTATGTGAACAAAATAGAAAGGCCCCGTATTGCCCTCTTGGAAATAAGGTGCCTTGACAAGATTTGAAAGAAAAAAACCTAATATAGGATGAGAGTCAATATGGTGAGCAGGGTCTTATGCTCTCGCCATGGGCTGATTCATACTCTTTCTCCTTTCTGATTTTCCAAGCTATGTTTGAAAATATAGAGGAATGGTTCAGAAACTCCAAAGTGCACCTGTGTGTTACATTACTAGGGAGGAGACACAGCACTTACATTGTTCAGTGGTTTCTGTCCTTAACAAAATGTTCAATTAAAATTCTGAAATCGAGTTCATTTTAAATCTTCAGGGAAACTAGTCTAGAAGCATAAGACCAAATGGTTCCTAAGAAAATAATATGGATCTCCTGGAATGAATACTTTAGGAAGTCTTTGCTTTTACTAACCCTCAGTGGTGATGCCCCTTGGGGCAGGAAGGAAGAAGGCTCACTCATATAAAAACCTGACTTTTAATCCTAGAATATTTCCTTCATATAGGTTCTCTCCCTGCCTTTCCTCCAAACAATCTTTGCCAAGATAATTTTATTTATTTATTTGTTTGTTTATTATTATGAAATTTTTTTTATTAAACCCTTACCTTCCATCTTGGAATCAATACTGTTTATTGGTTCCAAGGCAGTAGAGTAATAAGGGCTAGGCAATGGGGGTTAAGTGACTTGCCCAGGGTCACACAGCTAGGCAGTGTTTGAGGCCAGATTTGAACCTAGGAGCCAAGATCATTTTAAAAGAAATTTAAATTCTGTAAAGTTATGTTACTGGATTGCAAACTCAGAGACTCTGGGAATAAGAAGGAATCCTAGAGACTGACCTGTACCCATCTTCTGTACAGAACAACCAGGGGAAAGAATATTTTACTATTATGTGGAATAATTGGTGCAAGGACCTACCATTATTCATTAAGAAAAGACTCTTTCCAGTTGAGTAACATGTGTGAGTAGCATGAGTGAATGTTCTAAGTATCTTTTCTGATGATTTCCATAAGATCAAAGACTTTATAGGGTAGCACAAATAAAGCAAGAAATATCTGGCATTCACAATATGGTATCACAAAAATATAGATTATAATGAGGGAGATTCAATCCAATATAATCCAATCCAACAAGCATTTAAGATCCAACTCTTAGGGGACACTGAAGTTACAAAGTCAAAATGAAAAAAAATTCCTGTTCTCAAGGAATTTTTACTCTACTAGGGGGTTATAAGATGGTAATACTTAAATAGATTCAAGGTTATTTGGTGAGGAATATAACACAAACGACTAAGAAACTTAAAAAAAAAAAAGGCTTCCCACAGGAGGTGGCGCATATGCTGAACTTGGAAAGAAGTTAGGACTTTCAAAAAGGAAGAAATAAAGAGGGAGTATATTTAGGACTTGGGGACAAATTGTATACAGATAGGGAGGTAGCATGTAGAATGGAATTTTAACGAAAATTTCTGGATTATTTACTCATTCCAAAATCTTCCAGTTTACTTAAACCACCAGTTTAAAAGTTACATCTCTAAATAGCCTTGTTTTTGACTAATCATTTATAATCAATGGATTTGCACTAGTGTTGGAGAGGAGTTGTAATATTCCTTGTAAATGGCAACTAACTCAAATGTTTTCTAGGTTTGGTGATGGCAGAAGGGAGAATAAAGAAATTGGATATATAGTGAAGAATGATAGTTAATTAAAATATTTTATTTTACTTTTTACATGTTGATATAATTTTTAATAATTGTTTTCTGACATTTTTTAATCCACGTTCTCTACCTTCCACCCTAAGAATCACAGTTTATTAATTTGCCCATCAACCTTGAAGAAGGTTGTAGTGATAGTTATGTTTCGTTCTGACTTAAAATAAAATTTATGATATATTTCTATGCAGCCATTTTTCCTAGTAACATCAAATTTTTACATAAATTTAATTTGATGCAATTATTTTTTCTCTATACTATTTGTAAAATTATATTCTCTCCTCAGTGTTTGGGAGTAGGTCTTGTTATTGATGAAAACTGTAGAAATTCATCTGAAGGGAATGCATTCTTATTCAAATATGGTTAGTGGGCTCATTGGCTAAAAATGATCAAAGCTTTATCCAATTACATTCTTCATTTAATATATACTGAGTGTCTAGTAGTTGTATGACCTTGCACTTGATACTATTGTATACAGAAACATCAAACTCCTTGTCTCTGAAGAGCTAATATCAACAGTAAAAATAGCTAGTGAGTTTACATTTGTATAGCTTTTTACCATGTTCAAAGCACTTCCACATCATCATTATCATCCTAATTATCATAGATGACACTTATATGGCACTTCAAGATTTGCAAAGCACTCTACATACATTATCACATTTGATTCTCACAGAATAGGCAAGGCAGGCATCTTCCTTTTGTATCAAGGGAATTGGTTCAGAGAGGTTGTCACTGGTGACTTTCCTGAATTAGGAAGTTGAAGCCACTCTTTGGCTGACCTTTATTTCATTTCTCTTCCCAATACAATTCAATATTTTAAAGCAACACCCCACAAACAAAACAAAATCATCAAGGGAAATATTTTATCAGAAACCAAGTTAGAAGCTGAGTCTTAAGGAATGAAGTTATAGGAGTAAGGTAGAGCAGAGGAACATTAGATTAGAAGAGTTCAATTCTTAGCTTTGCTACTTACTACTTCTATGAATTTAAGAATTCTTGGTTTCTCTTAGTTTTTATCTTGCAAAATGAAGAGGCTGAACTTTGTCTTTCAGCTTCCTCAACACTCTATAATGGTAGGGGCAGGTAGGTGGCTCAAGGGTTTGAGAAGCAGACCAGAAGACAATAATTTAAATTTGAACTTATGTTCAAATTTGGTTTCAGACACTTCTTAGCTGTGCGACTCTAAACAAGCCACTTAACCCTAATTGCCCAGTGTTCATCACTCTTCTGCTTAGTATTGATTCTAAGATGGAATATAAGTTTATTCAAAAAACAAACAAACAATCTGTGGTGGTAGAACAATTATAGTCCTCTTCCAAAAAATGCCTTTTAATCTACCAAAAAAAAATAAATTGAAGGATTCAGAGAAGGTTAGGAAGACTTCCACAAACTGATTAAGAATAAAGTAAAGAGAACCAGGTGAAAAATATACAAAATAAATACAATAATGAAAATGCAAATAAGACTGAGTTATCTAAACTCTAATTATAATGTTCAATCTTGGCTCCAGAGAACAGATGAATCAACATAGTTCCCTTATCTAGTAAAAGAGACGAAGACTTATGAATATAGAATGCTCCTTATTGTCAGACATAATTTCTTTCTTTTTTTTTAAACCCTTACCTTCTATGTTAGAATCAATACTGTGTGTGTTGGTCCCAAGGCAAAAGAGTGGTAAAAGCTAAACAATGGAGCCAAGTGACTTGCCCAGGGTCATACAGCTAGAACATGTCTGAGGTCATATTTGAACCCAGTATATCCCATCTCTAGGCATGACTCTCAATCCATTGAGCCACTTAACTTCCCCTTAGGCACAATTTATGTATCATTTACCTTTTGCTTAAGTATTTTTTCCCTTATGCTATGAGAAAGGGTTCAAAGGTGATTACAAATCAGGAAAAGAATTAAATTCAAAAACACAAGGTAGGGAGGTAAAGTCAAGAATGGCAGTTTAGAAGAAGCAAAAGTCCAGACCTCTGTCAAAACTCTTCCACAGCAATAAAAAACAAAGTACTTCGAGGGGGACAGAAAACCAAATATTACAATAGGACAGAGCCTGGGGACTCTCCTGCATGATTCAACCTAAATGGTTCACAGAGAAGGCTGGAATTCTCAGGTTAAAGGAAAAGAAAGAAGGAAGGTCCCAGGACCCTTCCCCCACCTAGTTTGCTGAGTCTTAGGCAGTAGATGAGATCTCAGGTCAAGAGCTCCAGCCAGGAAGGAGTGCCTTGCTAGCACATCTACTGCAGGCTCAGGGACCTGAACACAGCTAGCAAGGAGGTAGCTGGAGGAGAGGGGCAGCATGGTCTCAGCCTTCAGCCTCCACTCTCCATCTTGGGTCTCTGCCTCTGGAAGTTTTGGCTTCAGGGCACATCCAGCTCTGCAGATCAGCTCAACTGGCTTAATCCAGTCTATTAATAGTGCCTATAAGAAGCCTCAAGAGGGCTGAAAAACTCAATATCCAACACCTCTTCCCCACCAACTGTGCTGAGTCCCACAGTAAGAATCCAGCTGACTGGGGTGCCAAGGTGAAGGTTGCAATCATGACAGAGTACCTTGGTACCAACATGGGAAGCTCAGGATTCTGACCTGGCAGCTGGCAGGGAGAAGGCTGGCAGAAAGGAAGAGAGGAGGAGGAGGAGGGTAACTACCTTCAGCCTCCACACCTTTACCTTTACCTTCAGTTTCTGCTGGCAGCTGGGGAAGATCTGGCCTCAGGGCTCATTAATACAACAGGTCAGCTCCTCCAGGCTTATTCAGTTAACTAGCAGAGCAGAAAAGAAGCCCCTTCAGGACAGAAAAGCCCAAACCCAAAGATCCAGCAAATAAACCGAGGTGCAAGAATACAGCTAATGGGGCGGGGGGAGGAAAAAATATGAGTAAACAACAGAAAAAGAAAAAAGAAATTACAATTGACAGCTTCTGTCCAAAAAATGAAAAAACACAAGGTAGCAATACAATTTTAAAACGAATAAAAATAACAAGACAATAAAAAGTAAAAATGTTCTTTGTTCACTTGGTCAGAGGTCCAATAAAGGACATAATGGACAATAAGAGTCTGATGTGGTCTAGGGATCTCCCTCTCCCTCTCTCTCTGCCTCTCTCTCTCTTATGTATATATATGTATGTATGTATGTATGTATGTATATATATATATGTACACACACATGATATGTGGGTCTAAAATAGTGAGGGACATTTCAAAGTCACGTAACCAAAAGAATTCTTACTACATTATAATTTCTACATATATGGAGGCTTGTGTGTATGTGGGCATGTTATTCTCCATAGGATAGGAATGAATATAGAGATAAGAGCTATGATTTCACTGATAGAGGGAATTCCCAGAGGAGCAAACTCTCTATCAATGAAACTCTTCACCTTCTCTGTAACTTATGGTGTTAGAGAGTTGCCTTGGGCATTGAGAGGTTAAAGAGATTTGCTCAGAGACCACAAGCCAATAAGTATTAGAAATGGTACCGAACCCAGGTTTTCCTGACCAGTTCTCTCTCCACTTCAGTGTTCTGCTTCTTATGCAAACACATATTGAGTTAAACATACTGTGTCTCTGTCTATATCTATACTCAGTTATATAGATATATGCATATATGTTTACAGAATTATAGAATGACATAGTGGATTTGATGTAAGTACATACATTTTAATGAAAGGGTTTGAAACCTTTAACACCTAGATTCAAGTTTTGCCTCTGAGATTTTCCTGCCCCTGTGGCCATGGGTGATTCCCTCCATGGTCACCACTCTAGGCACTCAATAGACTAAAAGTTACATTTTGTATGATTTACTCTATTAGTCTGCGGGAGTTCCCAGGCTCATAGTTCTCTTGCCTAGATAAAATCTGTACTATTGTTTGTCTCTATCTCATTTATCTATCTAACTTGCAGAAACTGTTTCGTTTATTATTTATATCCCCAGCACAGTGTCTGGCACACAATAGTGGCTTAATAGATGTTTGTTGATCAATTGATCTATCATCTATCATCAAGCTCTTTTTATATGTATGTTTATATATTTAAACATATATAAAGTTGTGAGTCAGGAAATAGGCATGATGGTATGGAAGCAGAGCCAACCTCTGCTTAGTTAGCATATACTTGTTGCCCTTACAAATAAACAAGCATTTATTCAGCATCTACTGAATGCCAGGCACTAACCTCCAATTTTTTGTATTCATTTTAAATATACATTTTGCTGAATAGAAAAAAGTTCCTTCCCAATTTCTACTGTAGCATCTCAGACTTTTAAATAGAAACCATTAGCATGAAAATGTAAACAGATAATCCTTTTAGCAAGAAAGACTGTATGGTAAAATGGTAAGATCACTAGGCTGGGAGATTGAACCTCTAGTTTTTCAGTTTTGCATTGGTATTATTCATCTGTGTAATATTGGTCAAATTTTATTGCATCCATTTCCTCAGGGAACTGGACTAGATGATCATTTGGGGCCCTTATAGTGATGAAATTCTATGAGATTATCCATTGGATTGAAAAGGATTTAGAACTCTAAGTCTTGAGAAGAATAAACTAGGAAAGTATGATATAATAATTTGTTTGGACAGGGAATGAGAATACCTATTCTTGGCTCTCTTGAATAAAGCTCAGTTGAGTAAGGATCAAATGAATTGACATATGTAAAGTGCTTTAAAAATCTTAAAGCTCTGTATGAAGGCTAGCTATTATTATTCTCACAGTGGTGATGATGATGGCAGCTAGGTGATGGATAAATTTCTGGACTTGGAGTCAGGAAGACCTGAGTTCAAATCTAACCTCAGATACTTAATAGCAGTGTGATCATGAACAAAATCTTTAACCTTTGTCTGCCTTAGTTTCCTCATCTAAAAAATAGAGATAATAATGTTGTTTGCCTCCCAGGTTGTGTTGAGGATGAAATGGGATAATATATGTAATCTGCAAACCTTGCACTTTATGAATGTCAGCTATTTTTGGTGAATAATCCACTTCAAATTCTAGGTCACAGTTTTGTCATCTGTAAAATAAAGGAACTGGGTTAGTTAAAGTGGATAGTCTAGTCCATCTCTAAATTTCTAAATATGGAATTTTCCAAACCATGGAGTAGACCCATCTAACTGTGATATTCCAGTTATAAGCAGAACTAATTCTGATCACACTCTTTCCATATCCAACAAATTGCAGAGATGTAAATCACACCTGTCCCCCCAAAGTTTAACGCTAAAAATCTTCAGTGCATGTACTTAGCACTGAATTTGGTGAAAGGTAATAATTCTGGAACTCTAGTAGGGTTTCCTCCTCAAAGAATGTTTATATTTGAGCCTATCCACTGTATAGGGTGCAGTGATTTCTAAAGCCGAGACCACATTTTAAAGGAATTTCAGACACAACACATTTGGGGGCTCTTGGAGCTGCTTCCTGTGAGAAATGCAGAAAGTCATATGTTTAAGATCTGGTAAGGCTGAATATGTGGCTATTTAAACTAACACTACTGCACAAACAGGAGGGGAACAATTTTTTAAAAAATTACATTTAGAATTATTTGTGAAAAGGTATTTAATTTCTAAATTTCAAAGGATTATACAATTAAATGGTATTTTATTAAGAACCTTATCCGCTGCACTTATACCATAATAATCCTAGTAGCTCTTTTTTATTATAGTAAAATCAATCGATATTCATTTATTTGGAATCTACTATGTGCCAGGCATCATGTTAAGTACTGTGGATACAAATATCAAAAAGACTAGAAATAAAGGGGTAGTTTTTAATTGGATCTACATGGGTATATAAGAGTAATAGAATGTTATTGTGCCTATGAAATGACTGATATAAACATATCATACAGGCAAGGTTAGAAGTCTATAGATCCCATGCCAACTGAAATAAATAGAAATAGGACAATGGTGCACACAATGGCTATACTAACGTAAATAAAACAACTCCTAAAGAAAGCTAAAGTCAGATTAATGGCAATGGGCAATTTTAGGCCTAGAGAGGGATGACAGAACATTCTTTCTCTGGGCAAAGAGATTGGGAAGTACTGGGTCTGAACTTTATATGTGCTATAAGATGTAGTTCTGATTATGTTTGTTACATGGGATGGTTCCATTGTGGCTTGAGGATATAAAAAAATGATCATGATAGTGAAAAACAAATAAGTAAAACAAAATAAATTAATCTTAATATAGATTATAAATTAATTGGAGAAAGAAAATTGAAGAAGATAGTTATCACCCTCTACTTTGCATCTTTGTTCAAATAAAGAACATGCACTCAACTTAAAGAAAAGTTTGTACTGAAGAATATAATCATCCCCAAAGGGCATCTAATATGCTTCTTTTCTTCATTGATTATAATCTTTTAGACTCTGCAGAAAGCATATATACCCACTTAGGTGGTGAATTACCAATTAGTCAAATTTCAACATTTTCAGGCAAGTTGTAAAGAATAAAAACACACACACACATTCAAAAGATAAATAAATGTGTGTCTAGATTCTTTTCTCATTCAGTCCTCCCTCTCTCCTTTTCTTCCCTAGTCCATTTGTCCAGTTTTGTATTTATCTGATGTTTAAATTAGGAGGAACTAAACTTTCAGGTTATGGAATATCTCAAAAAAACCCTCTGATATTTGGATTCAATAACATTTTCTAAGACATGTGCCCTGGTTTTTAAAGCCATTCACATTTTATGTGGAATATTATATCTGTTTCTGTTTCATCCACACTTTCTATTTTCCAAAAATTCATTGTCTATTCTTGAAAACTTTCACATTTAATGGTACTTTTCCTCAAAATTGGCTAGATTTGGAGGAATAGAATAGGAAAAACAACAAAAAGTTAGAATTTGAATTGAAATATGGATACACAGGGATTTCTAATTGGTTTATAGATTTAAAGTTAGTGCATTTTTCAGAAGATAAAACAGACCTAAAAGAGGTCACATAGCTAATAGTGGTAGAACCAAGATTTGAACTAATCTCTGATTCTAAATCTTGTTCTTTCTACTGTAGCCCATTAGACCACTAGTGGCATAGACCACAAGTCTAAAATTAGGAAAATAAATGCTATGTCTAGTTCATAACTTGTTATTGAATTTTCTAGGGGAAAATGAAAGGAAAATAAGGATAGAAGTAGAGTTCCCCAAGGTATCTTACTCATTCTCATCTTCATGTCTCATATATGTGTCAGAGGCCCATAGCTGGTGCTATTAATGACCTGTGCTAGGGACAGTGGCTAGTGTAAATTACGTTGTATATGAACATGTCTATATAGCTGCTATAATTGTGTACCATGGCTTTAGTTTTGCATGGAGAGGGGGACTGAGAGAAACCACTGGAACAAAGGTACATTCGATCAAGAAGAGAAAGGAAACAGAGATAGTAGTACTATCACTAAACATTTTGGGGGTCTTTGATCAGTTACTGGACTCATTTGGGCTTCAAGTTCAGCTATAAAATAAAAAAAATGTGGACCAGATTATCTCTGAAATCTCTTTTTTCTTCTAATATTCCATGATCCTATTAACCCACACAATTCATCATCCAAGAATTCTGGAGAGGTCATTAGTAGAAATGAATTAGAGGGCAAAGAGAGGAAATCTCTTGTTAGTAGATATAGGGAACAAATCTTCACAAGTTTTGAATACTATTCACCACAAGTAATAAGGCCAGTTCCTATACTTATTAATAGATATCTATCAAAATGACATGTTAAATTTCTATAGTTATAATATTGAAGATCTGGGTGGTTTATACACTGATTAAGGATCTAACTCACATCCCTTTCTATATTTCTCTTTTGTGAGTTGTGTTTGAAATTGGGTAATTAGAAAATCTTGAGCCCTTGGACTTCATCTCCCAGAATTCCTTTCCTTTTCATCCTCAAGTTGTGTGCTTATGTTGCTTATATATGGCTGTGTGTGTAACCCCACCCTGGCTCTCTTTTCCACCCCCACATGCACGACTGGGAAAGTGGGCTTTCTTTCCTGAGGCTTTTCTTCCTTTACTTCAAGTTATAATTAATAAATCTTATTAACTATAATACTTAGCGTTATTGGGTATTCATTTTTAATCTTACAAAATCTATGAGAGCAGGACTAATGGCAATTTTTCTGGGGTAGAAGATGTAGTAGAGATAGAAGCCATTGCAGAGCAATAAAATTCATTGGATTAACGTTCTCTCCTTGTGTTATGGGTGGGTTGTTAGGCACATCAGGCTAAATTAGGTGTCTCTCAATAGGAAAGAATGTGAAAAAATAAGGAAATGGTTCCCATTTGTGCAAAGATCCATTACAACTCTTTCCTACAGCAGAAGAGTCAATAGATGGAATATTCAATTATACTATGAATCAACCAATTAATGAATAACTATTTATAACAGAACTACTGTGTTCTGGGAACTCTGGAAAACTAAAATACACAATTTTTTTTCCCTCAAGAAACTTAAATTCTATCAAGTGAGACAATGCCTCTTTGAGGATATTTATCTAATATTAACATTGAATAAACAGACATATACACATACATAGATCTGGTATGATGAACAAAGGTTATTTTTTTTTTGTTTTTTTATCCTGGGACTCCATTCTAGGAGCATAGGGCCACAACCAGTAGGCAATGGGTCACACAGTCGCTCAGGGTCACCCAGCTGGGAAGTGTCTGAGCCCGGACTTGAACCTTGGACCTTTCATCTCTAGGCCTGGCTCTCAATCCACTGAGCCACTCCTAATCCATCATTTTTTTATATAGGGGGCAGCTGGGTGGCTCAGTGGATTGAGAGCCAGGCCTAGAGACTGGAGGTCCTAGGTTCAAGTCCGGCCTCGGACACTTCCAGCTGTGTGACCTTGGGCAAGTCACTTGACCCCTATTGCCCACCCTTACCACTCCTGGGCCAAGGACGGTCCCTAGCCGGGATGAAAAAGGAGGAGGGTTGGGCGTGGGGCTAGCAACCCCACCCTGTAAAAACTACATCTGCTAAAGAAACTGCAACCTAAAAGTAGGGGCAGCTGGGCTAGCTCAGTGGATTGAGAGCCAGGCCTAGAGACTGGAGGTCCTAGGTTCAAGTCCGGGCTCAGACACTTCCCAGCTGGGTGACCCTGAGCGACTGTGTGTCCCATTGCCTACTGGTTGTGGCCCTATGCTCCTAGAATGGAGTCCCAGGATAAAAAAGGTTATTTGTAGTTAAACTAAAATAAGGGCAAACAAGATGTACACCAGAGAATTCACCCAAGACGAAAAAAGAAGTGGCAAACAAAGTGGCATGAAAGTGCAATGGAGCATGTGCCAGACCTGGTGATTGTATATGGTGTATCAAATGACATAGAACAGTGCCAATGGGTCAGAGTACCTCTGTAGAGAGGAAACACATCTTTGTCATCTTGGGATGAATGGTTGGTCACATCACTCTAGTTATGGTTCTATTGCTAAAAATAGAACAGGAATACAACTATTAATGGCCACTTGGACCATAAAGAAGGCACAGAAGTCTATAGTCTTCAATGACAAGCTGCATATATGGCTTCTGCCTCAGATAGTTCCATTTTCCTGCCACTATCAACATTCTTTTAAAGTATATTGCCTGACACCAAAACTTTTCAGCAATAGAAAAATCATAGTTGAAGAAGCTTCCCTGTTTCCTAGAAAGGTACATAGCAATCACCTTTCTGACCAAAAAAAGTTAGAGTACTTTTTTTCTTGTACTTTACAAGTCTAGAGTATGGGAACACTGACACGTTAAATTATATATCATCAAATATTAATGGGAATTTAATAAGCCAATGTTTGATATATAATTTGATCTTACCTCTTTCTTCTTGAGTCTTTAAAGATATGGGCAAAATCTTTCTTAATTGAATTGATATTCTTTATGTTGAGTAAGTTGCCTGTGGTCATACATGGGTCAGTGACCATGTTTTCTTCTATGTTTCTTTTTAGACATATTTCTTCATGACCTAGTCATTAAATATTCAAAATACATTTATAGGGCTATATATATTATATCCATATATATTTTTTTCTTCTAGGAATTGTGTGCCTAATCACACAGAAGTAATTATGTCATTATTATGAACTCTTAGAGTACATTTCTGAATGCCAGAGCATGTTTGATGTGATAATTGAGAGCTAACGTAGTAAAAATGAAATGTACTTAATGATGAATATCACAAAGCAAGTTAATATTTGCCCAGAAGATTGTTTCACTTATATAAAAAATGATGGAATTAGGATATAGACTGAATCCATGTTGTCCAAGTAGCATCTAGGTACTTAAAATAAAAAAAAGCTTTATGGGATAAGCATTCACTCTGAAATTTATCATTCACAGCTGTATTCAAGTCCATCCAGTGATGACTGAGTATACTAGTACTGAAATGGGACAGCTTCTTTGATATTTTTGAATGAGTTTCATTACTTGTGAATGAAGACAACACTCAGATTTTTGTAAAAGTTATTAAATTCTGTAATTTACTTCATGCATCTGTGATATATTAATTATTTCACCAACAATCCAATAGCTATGTTTACAGTTGAAATGAAAAGCCAGAGAACAGATAAACAATCCCTGTCCATGGAATACATAAAGTAACCAGTGCAATGATTGTTTTTGTCAACCCCTCGAAAGCCTAAAGGATCTCATCCAGATTTTCAGAGCATAAAATTATATTGAACAAAAAAAAACAAAAACAAAAACAAAATCTGGGGAATGGCGAGAAATGGAATATATCAGTGCATGACAATTACATTAAGCTGAACAGAACTGTTGTTTAAATAACAAGGAACCAACTTAAATGAATAGCTAAGCCAAACTGTCCATTAGCATTTCCATATTTTGCATGCATAAATGAAGTGCATATCTGACTGTTTTGACCTCAACCTCAACAAGAAGAAAATATTCAGTTTTATTATTTAACAGTAAGCAAATATAATATGCTTAAGCAATTTTCATAGAGCAATTTCTTTCATTTGAAGCACCCAATAGCATTTTGAAAAGTTATCTTATTTCCTCCTCTCCTCTTTCCTTCCATTATTGACACTCAGCAAAAATACTAGCCTTTGCAAAGGATGTAGAATGAGATATAGCTAATTCTTACTGGAAATAAAGTATCAGTCTTCCAGACAAAAACCTGGGTGTTTTTCAACAGTACACATACTTCAGAAATACTGGGAATTGATGATTAGATTCTCAGGGGAAGAGATGAGCATCTCAGAGGAGGGCAGAGCATTAAAAATCCAGGGTAGTATTACTGCACATAAATGTTTCCAGTTTTTTTTCAATCCCTAAGAATGGATATATTCATAATAAAATTTTAAAAATGCTTCTCTTTGACTAGCATAAAAAGTCTCTCAGTCTGTTTATCCAGTTGACTCACAGGGTAGTACCACAGCTCAGTTTGGGAATCGGGAGACAGGAGTTCCGGACCTGTTTCTGTTGATACCTAGCTTGTTTGTGATCAAATTAAGCAGGGGATATTATTTCTCTGGCTTTCAGTTTCCTCTTAAACTGGCTTCTTGACAGCTTTCTTGATGACTGGTCAGAGATAATTCCCTGGAGGGCTAACTCTTTTCAGTGCCATTACTTTAAACTGGACTGGACTGATTAGTGAATTTGTCACATAATTCACTATATCAAAGTATACTTCATCCATGTTACAAGTTACTTCATATAGATATTTGCTTTACTGTTACATATGTATCATGTTTTGTTTTCTTTTGGAACTCTTCCAGTATTGGAATCATAATCAAATCAATATAGCCATTGTAACCAGAAAGAGGATGTTAGTCCAATGCCTTATGTTTTCACTCACCATACTTGTGATTTTCTAAAGCAAAATACATATATAGGCCATCTTCCGCTATTAGAATTTCTTCTTTTTGTATTTTTATCTCCAATACTTAGAACAGTGTTTGGCACATAAAAAATTTTAAATAAACTTTTTTTATTCATTTGTTCATTCACTCAGCAAAACAGTGAGGTTGGATTAAAAAGTCTTTAATACTCAGAAGTACAAAAATATTTAGGTTTGACAGGAACTCAAATGGCTATCTGATACAAACTATACCCCCTAAGGTATCTTCCCTATATTGTACAAGTATTCGAAGAGCTCCAATGAGAAGGGACCTAATACTTCCTGGTGTTTTCCATTCCACTTTGAGATATTTCTAACCATTAGGAAGTTTTTTTTTTCCCTGACATCAAGTCAAAATACTTTCCTTTATAACTTCTCTCTATTGTTCATGATTTTGCACTCTATAGTTAAATATTAAAAAAAGCCTGATCTCTTTTCTTCATAACAACTTTTTAACTTTTTGAAGATAGCTGTTAACTCTTCCCAGGGTCTACTTTTCTCCAAGTTGAATATTTCTTCTCTTTCTAACATCAGGTATTTTTCGTATCCTTTCCAATATGCCTCTTTCTCTCTCACCTGTTGTTTCCTGACACTCTCACTAATAGTCAATAACTCATTTTTTTCTAAAAAATTTTACCTGGCTAATTGGAGAAACTGTAATTTCTCTCTGTCTCTACCTAGTATTCTCTTATCTGGCTGCTGAATGCTTTTATCTCATTGCTTTGTATGCAATATAAGTACTTGCTTTAATATTCACTTGTTTCAATTGCCTTGGCATGTCTGTCCTTGTCACCGATGCCAGGTTTTTAGCAGAAAGGGGCCATGTCTGATTTGTTTGCACAATAGTCCCCATGGGGAAAATGTAGTGACTTAATTAATAAATGTATTTGATGGTGACAAATGGGTGAGTGACTCTTGACAAGGTTGACAAATGGCACTGTTCATGCAACTCAGGTCAATTTCAAGTTGATTCAGGCTTTGTAGGAGAAATACAATTTTAAAAGAGCCTTTGATTAAAGAAGCAGGCGAGGTGATTTACATTTAAGAAGAATGCCTACATTGAGGTGCCTAAGGTGCAAAGAGTTCAAGTGAGGGGGGAAAATATGCTTGAATAAAAATAGGAAGGATGCTGGAAACTGTTGTTTTCCTTTTTTACAGATAAAGAAATTAAAAATAAAAAACAAATTGGTGGATCCAAGATCTTACATATTAGGTTAACTCTTTGATGATAGGGGACTATAAGATTGTAAACCAATTAAAGAAAGTGATTAGGTCTGAAAGCTTTGATGGAAAATACTTGGACATGGCTAGTGAATTTATTGATTTAAAAAGCTTTTTTATTAAGTCCTCATATATCTGGCATCCTACTAAGTATTAGGGAGACAAAAATCAAAAGAGGACATTTTCAGTACTCAAGATGCTTACATTTTAAGATGGGAGAAAACTCAAAGTACTGTCTGGGAAAGCAAAAGTCTACAGGGATGGTAAGCGGCTCCATATGACAATCAGCAAAATGCTTTATTTATTATATTTATGTAAGAAGCTGAACATGAGCTATTCATTATAAATTGAAGTACCTTGCCTCTGCTTAATAAGAGGGATAAAGAATAGGTGATTCTATCAAGTCAGGCTAATGTAGTAGATTGAATCTTGCTATTGCCTTCTGAGTATATAGGTCCATTACTGTTGTAATTTAGCAATATAACTGTATTCTATTACTAATTAATGTTATGTGTTGACTTGTGACTAGGAGATGGCAATATAGAAGAGAAAAGGCATGTTCTAGGAGTCTGAAGACCTGAGTTTTAATTTGGGCTTTGCCTCTCAGCAAAAATGCAGTCTTGGACATATTAGTAAAACTATTGGATTTTTTTTCCATCAGTTTGTTTTTCATCAGTTTTTTTCACCTGTGAAATAAGACTCTCAGAGCTGGAAGGAACTTCAGAGGATGACATCAGAATAAAAATCCTCTTTGCAACATGGTCAACAGGTAGTCATTCAGATTTTCCTTGAAATCTATTGTAAAAGAATTGACGATACCTTGAAGCAAGTCATCCATTCATGGACACACCACATTTTAGCTATTATTGTTTTTAAAATTTTAAATTATTATTTTACATTGAACTGAAATCTACCTTTCTATCTTTCTGTAATAGCCATTCATAGCTATTACTTCTGCTCCATGGGATCAAGCAAAACAAAACAAACAAAAAAAAAACTTTTTCCACCTCATATGCCTTCAAATATTGGAAAAGGTTTATTATCTTACTCCTCCCCATCCCCCTGCCAAGTTTTTCCTCTCCAGGCTAAATATTCCACTTTCCACCAAGTAGTGCTCATGTAACATAATTTTGAGTTTCCTTATCATATCTTGATTGACTTCCTGTGGACACACTCCAGGCCATCTTTCCAAAATCTGTTAACCAGAATTGAGAACATAAAAAGTATGAGAATCAAATAAATAAATTGATATGAAAATGCTATAAAAATGAAAGATAATTACTTCTATGATGATCTAGATGACAGGGATCCTCTCTACCCATCGCCTTCTCATCTTCTAGTCTTCTAAATTCAATAAATCTCAAATATATATGGGTTTTGGATTTTGTGTAACTTTTTCCAGCAATACAAACTCTATAACTATATTTGATTTGTTTACATTTCTTCCATTAAAATGTTGTCTCATCAGATACATTTCATGTCTCAGTCTTTTTAGCTCTTTTGATCTATTTGTTTAAAATCATATCTCTCAAATGATAGAAGTTGATGAACACAAATATAACAACGTTTATTGAAAACAAATGAATGCATACCCACACTCACATACTCACCCACATGGCTCCTGGAATTCACAGAGTACAGTTGTTCTCAGCCTGACAATGTCATATTTGAAGCTAAGATGCTCACCTTGCCCCTTTATTGACTGAAAATGAGCAAGATGATGTTGATTGTGAAATTCATCCTCTTAGATGTTAAATTTTAAAGAAATCCATCCACTGAGCATATCCTGGCCTCCTAAGGAGCTTTCAACTGTTTTTTGGTGATTTGGCCTACATTTTCACTGGGCTTTCTTGATTTGTGTAGTGGGTCTTGGGTGTTTTGTTTCTTTATGTCATTATTAATATCGTCCATATTAGATTAGAAAAAAAAGACTTAGAAGAGCTTTTGTGAACTTTCTCATGAAAAGAGGTTCATATGATTGAGACCGCAAATCATTTAACAAGTAATAATCGTTTCTTAATTGCTTACTAAGTGTCAGGTACTGGACTACACTTTGGAGAGACAGACAAAAGTGACACAGTCATTACCTTCAAAGAATTCTCTTTGTGTGTGTGTGTGTGTGTGTGTGTGTGTGTGTGTGCGCGTGTGCGTGTGGTGGGGTACCAATCTTCATAAATGAGTCAATATGTGATTGATACAGATAAAAACAATGTGTATACTCACCACTTGGAGTAATCACTAAAGATATCTTGAGGGAAATGACCTTTCAGCTGAATCTTGGAGGACTTCAAGAGAGGGAAGAATGGAGAGAGAATATTCCCAGTAATGTAAAGACACAGACATAAGGAATAGAATACCATGTATAGGGAATAGTAAATTGACTAGTTTGCCTTGAATACAAAAGACATTCATATTAAATCAGCCCGGAAAGAAAGGGTTGAGCCAAATTGTGAGGGCATTCAAAGAGTATTTCATTTAAAGGCAATAGGGAACTATTAAAAATTCTTGAGAAGGTGAGTTACATGGTGAGGTAGAGACATTAGAGATCATTTAAAATTTTTAATTGTTGAGGAAACTGAACCCAAGTGAAGGGAAGTGACTTGTCTAAGTCAACAGAGGCAGAAAGTAACAATCACAATTAAAATCCATATTCTCTGATTCCAGAACTACTACTCTTTTCAGTATGACTATATACTATGCAACATCCTCATATGTGCTGAGACTACAAATGCCAAAGACAAATTTGTATATCAAATGAGCTCTTTGCCCATGGGGACATCAGAGCCTAAATTGATTTGAGAAAATAATTATTTCTAACAACCTCTATGGAAAATACTTTGAAATTGCAAGTGAATTGGAATATGTATATGTGTGAGCTAATTTTACAAGTTTATTTCCTGTCTACTCACCCAAAAGGCAGAAAAGAGTTGCACAAACATATGGTGCATTCAGGACCACTTCAACAGCCAGTATGGAGTATGCAACTTCTCAAGTCTATTTTGGCTTGAATTATCTTGGATAGACTCTTAAAGTAAATTTTTGTCTCTAGAAATTCTGGCCAGTGCACCATTGCCTGACTTACTACTGTGACACAATTGTTGTTGAAAAATTATTTTATTTGTCCCCTTCTTCTTGTTATAAAAAAACTATAACCTTAGTTGAAGAAGTCTTTTCATGGTGGTTCTAATTTCAGATGGTACTTAGGTATTTAGTCCATATAAGACTATGACATAAGAATATTTAGCTGACCAATATGTCACTCTTTTTTCATTAAAGTTCATCTAAAGAATGTATAATTTAGTAGATATATATTAGACTATTTATAGCCTGAGATTCAAGAAGTAAGGTAGCTTTCTGATTATCCCAGAGTTAATAAGTGCCAGAAGTAAAAATTTAGCTGCTAAGTCTAGCACTCCATCTACTACTTCATTCTTGTCCCTATCAGCCAAGACACCATTTAAAGTAAATTGTAATTTAATTTAATTTTGAATATTCAAACTTATTATATAAAGGAGGAGGTTCCCTTCCCATCTCAGTTTTATATAATCACAAAAAGCTTATATGTGGTTAAAAAGTTTGAAATATATATTATGGAATTTTCCTACAACCCTGCAAGAATGTATGACTAAATCCTTAATCAATTTGAGACAATTATTATAAGGACCTGCGCATTAAATGAAGGTGACTAACACCATACTAGAAACATTTTGTGAGCAGCTAAGATGATCAATCAATCATGCTCTTTGTCCCCATATAAAACAAATATGTCATTCAGTTGATAGGAGTACAAGTTTGAAAGACGGATGTAGATGCCTAATAGATGCCTACTTCCTCTGTATTAGAAGGAAGTTAGGAGAGGGATACCTTATGTCCTTTCTCTTTCTTCTCACAGAAGCCATTTTTCAGATAGGATATCCTACTCACACATTTTAAGTTTGAGTCTACTCTTCCTATAGAATTTGTATTTTCTTGGGAGAGTGGGCCTCATGTATTGGAGAGGATTATCTGTACTGTTTATACTATGCCATCTTAGAAAATGCCTAGCTAAAAGCTGATATATTCTACTAGCAGATTATCCCCCCTTGCTCTCCATTTAATTTATCAAATTATTATTAATTTTTAGTATTCTTTTCTTTTTTATTGAGTTCTAGATTCTCTCATTCTCTCTCATACCCCTTTCCACTGAGAAGCAAAATAATATCAATTATACTTATGAAACCACTCAAAAATACTTCCATATTCACCATATCACAAAAAAAAGCAAAAAATAGAATGAAGTGAGGAAATTCATTTTTCATTCAAAGGACATCAGTTTTCTCTCTGGAGGCAGATAGCATTTTTCATCATGAATCCTTTTAAATTGTCTTAGATCATTGTCTTGATCAGAGTGTTGAAGTCTTTCACAATTGATCATCATTGCAACACTGCTGTTACTGTGCACAATTATCTTCCAGGCTTTATCAATTTATTTTGCATCAGTTCATATAGGTCTTGCCACATTTTTCTGAAATCACTCACAATCATATGCCACAACTTGTTTAGCCATTTCTCAACTGACAAACATCTCCTGTATTTCCAATTCTTTGCCACCACAAAAAGAGCTGCTATAAATATTTTTATAAACATAGATCCTTTTCCGTTTATCTCCTTGAGGATATTGCTAGATCAAAGGATATGCACAGCTTTATAGTGCTTTGGGGATAGTTTCATATTTTTCTCCAGAATGATTGGACAACTTCACTTCTCAACCAACAATTATTTTTCCTCATCCTTTCCAGAATTTATAATTTCTTATTTAATTTTCATTTAATTTCATTTTAATTTCATCTTAATAGTGATTTAGAGCATTTTTCTATAGCTATGGATAGCATTCATTTCTTCTCCAAAAGTTAGCTGTTCACATTCTTTGACCATTCAAATGACTCTTAGTTTTATGAATTCGAGTCCTATATATTTGAAAAATAAAGCCTTTACTAGAGAAAAGTATATTATTTTATTATCTATGGTACCTTTCAACATAATATAGTTTTCCTCATGATATCTGTTAATTAGGTCTATTTTTGTTTTTGATTTGTCTGAGATCATGATTGCTACCCCTGCCTTTTTTACTTTTGCTGAAATATAATGAATTCTGTTCCAACCCTTTATTTTAACTCTGTATGTGTCTATTTTAAGTGTTTCGCTTATACACGACATATTGTCTTGGATTCTGATTTCTAATACATTCTGCTCTCTGCTTCCATTTTATGAGTTAGATCATCTTATTCATATTCACAGTTATGAATACTAACTAGGTATTTCCATTTTAGTTTCATCTATTTATTTTATTCTCCTTTTTATCCTGTCCTTTCTCAAAAGTTACTTTTGTTTCTGACCCACCATTTCCTTAATAGTTCTTTCCCTTTTATTAGCCCTCTCCCCATATCTGTTATCCCATTTCCCTTTTATTTTCCTATTGGGTAAGATAGATTTCTATACCCAACCAAACATGTGTGCATATGCACGTGTGTGTATGTAATATAAATAGATTCTTCCCTTGTTGAACCAATTCTAATGAGAATGAAGTTCAAGCATTTCTCATCCCTTATTTCCCCCTCCAATATAAAACTTTTATTTATGTACTTTGAGAAAATTTTCCCCATTTTACATCACCCTTCCTTCTTTTTCTCTCACTTCCAGTGTATACCTTGTTCTCTTACTTTCATTTTTTTAGATCATTCCAATATAATTGACTCACACCCATGTCCTCTGGAAATGTAGACTCTATAATAGCCCTAATGATAATAAAGTTCTTAGGAGTTACATGTATCAACATTGAGTTGCTAGAGTACTTTTTAATGTTTACCTTTTTATGCTTCTCTAGAGTCCTCTGTTGGAATGTCAGATTTTGTATTTAGTTCTGGTCTTTTCATCATGAAAACTTGGAAGTTCTCTTTCATTAAATATCCAATCCTCCCACTCCACCCCAAAGATTATATTTAATTTTGCTGGTCCACTATTCTTCATTATAAGCCTAACTATGACTTTCAGAATGTCATATTCTAAGTCTTCCACTTTGTTAATGTAGAAGCAACTAAATCTCAAGATATTCTAACTCATGCACTATAACATTTGAATTGTTTATTTCTGAGTGTTTGCAGTACTTTCTGACCTGGAAGCTCTGGAATTTGGCTATAATATTCCTGGGAGTTTTCATTTTGGGAACTTTATTGGGGGACAGGTGGATTTCAAATTCAATTTCACAGCCTTGTTCTAAGATTTCAGAGTTGTTTTCATGGCTTTCAAGTAGTCCATGAATTCTTAAATAATATCTCCATCAGTTTGCAAGTCAGTTGTTTTTCCAATGAGATGGTTAATATTTTCTTCTGTTTTTTTGTTTGCCTTTTTTATTGTTTTTTGAAGTCTCATAGGAGCCTTAGCTTCTACTTGTCCAATTCTTTTTATTTTTAGAAAATTATTTTCTTCAGTGAATTTTTATACCTCCTTTTCCATTTGGCCCATACTACTTTTAAAGGTGTCCTTTTCTTCAGTGAATTTTGTCTCTCTGTTACTATTAGACTAATTTTTATATTTAAGGGCTATTTTCTTTAGTATTTTGTACCTCTTTTACCAAATTGTCAATTCTTTTTAATAATTTCCTTTAAAGTTTTTTTATTATTTCAAAATTTACAAAACCAACCCCCATGAATTTCTATATACAAAGAAATAAAAGATGGTACACAAATGAAATCACAACCTATATGTTTAGTGTACTGTTCTTCATTTTTATAGTGTTCCAGTCCCTTCCCACCCTCCATGCAGCACAAAAGATATTATCAAAGGTGCTAACATGTGCATATAAATTGTCTTTCATGTTTTGACTTTCATGTTTTTGTTTTGTCATGTTTTCATGTTTTGACGTTATGTTCCAAAATATTTATATCAGCAGTCTTTGTGGTGGCAAAAAAAATTGGAAAATGAGGGGATGCCCTTCCATTGGGGAATGGTTGAACAAATTGTGGCATCTGTTGATAATGGAATACTATTGTAGTAAAAGGAATAATAAACTGGAGGAATTCCATGAGAACTGAAACAACTTCTAGGAATTGATGCAGAGGGAAAGGAGCAGAATCAAGAGAACATTGTACACAGAAACTGATATACTATGGCACAAGTGAATGTAATGGATATCTCTACCAGCAGCAATGCAATAATCCAGGACAATTCTGAGGTATTTATGAGAAAGAACACTACCCACATCCAGAAAAAGGACTGTGGGAGTAGAAACACAGAAGAAAAAACATTTACTTGCTCACACAGTTCAATGGGGAAATGATTGGGGACATAGACTTTAAATGATCACTCGATTGCAAATATTAATACTATGGAAATAGGTCTTGATCAATGGTACATGGAAATCCTATTTGAATTGCTTGTTGGCTATGGAGGATGGAGGAGGGGAGGAGTAGGAGTAGGGAAGTATGTGAGGGGGAAGAGGAGAGAGGAAAGAAGAGGAGAGGGAAGAAATACAAATCATGTAACCATGGGCAAATATTCTAAACTAATTAATTAAATAAATAAGTTTAAAAATGGATTAAGTTATTCAGTTTCCATTTAGCTTTTACTTTCCCCCCATGGTTCCTCATTATATACAATTTTATTGTGTTATTGTCTGAGAGGGTTGCATTTAATATTTCTGCTTTCTACATTTAATTATAATATTTTTGTGTCATAATAGAGTCCTTTTTTGTGAAGGTGCCATGTATCGCAGAGAAGAATGTATACTCTTTTCAGTTCACATTAAATTCTCTCCAGATATCTATCATAATTAACTTATCTAAGGTTCTATTCATCTCCTTGACTTCTTTTTTATTTATTTTTTGGCTGGATTTATCTAGTTCTGAGAGGGAGAAATTAAAGTAACCCATTTTTATTGTTTTATTTTCTATGTCCTTCCTTCTGTAACTCATTTAGTTTTTCTTTTAAAAGTTTGTATGCTGTAACATTTGCTGCACATAGATTTAAAACTGATGATGTTTTGCTATTTATGGTACCTTTCAACATAATCTAGTTTCCTTGTTTATCTCTTGACTCATCTAT
Organism: Gracilinanus agilis; assembly: GCF_016433145.1. Taxonomy (NCBI): domain Eukaryota; kingdom Metazoa; phylum Chordata; class Mammalia; order Didelphimorphia; family Didelphidae; genus Gracilinanus; species Gracilinanus agilis. The sequence goes on along the minus strand of NC_058132.1, from coordinate 215,110,706 downwards.
TTTAGTTTTAACTCTGTCAGAGACTGGGATTGCTACTCCTTTCTTTGTATCAACTGAAACATAATATATCATGCTCCAGTTCTTTATTTTTACTCTACATTTGTCTCTCATTTTTAAGTGTGTTTATTATAAAGAACTTATTGTCAGGTTTTGTTTTATGATCCATTATGCTATCTGTTTTTGGTTTAAGGGTGAATTCATCCCATTCACATTCAATATCATAATTACTAGTTGGGTATTTCCATCCATTCTGTTTTTCCTCATTGTCCTTTTCCTTTCTTTTTGCTGTATTCCTCCTTAGATGTCTAATTTCCTCTGTCTGATATTTCTCTAGTTCTTACCCTTTCTTAAAACCTTTTCCTGATCCTCTCCATTTGTCTTCCTAGTTCCAAATTGGAATCACTTTTCCAAGGGTCCCTCCTTTCTCCTTCCTCCCTTGCTTTTTAGTTCTTCTTGTGTTTGCCTTCCCAAAAGTCCCTACCTTATCCTCCCTACTGTCTCCTTTTATTTCTTCATATGGATGTGATCCTAACAATCCCTACCTTATCTTATCCAAAGGGCCTTTCCCTTGTCTCCTCACTTTAATCCTTTATTTTTATTTCTTAATAGGCTCTTCTTGAGCACATGATCATTTATTGTATTTCTTTGCTGTTCTTTTTTTATGTAGGTGTTTTTACTTCATTGTCCTCCGAATTTGAACAAAGGTCTCTCTTACTATAGCATGCATCAATAGTTGGTTTCTCTCTTTGGTTGCTCTTTAAAAAAAATTAGTGGATAGGCTAATATTCTTTTGTTGGACTCCCAGGATTTCTATGTTGTTGGGGTATCTTGCTTCAAATTCAGAATTTATTGTATTTGTTTTTTTTTTCCTGAGTCCTTTTTAGTTATTTCAGTTTTATAGTCCAGGGTATAATGTAATCCGCAGGTTCTCCACTCAATCCTCAATCCATGATTGATCTCAGGTGCTCTAACTAGAGCCCTTGGGAAGTCCTTCCACTGCAAATGCAAGCAGACAGGCCACCTTCCCCTTTTGTGGCAACAAGGAACTCTCCTGGGACCAATCATAGATGATGGGAACCCAGTTCCTTAGCAACCACACTCACTGGTGCATGCTACTTCTTCACTCCTAATCTAATGCTGCAGCCTGTGATAGAGTAGGTTTCCAGAACATGTTCCTCAGGTCGCCAAAGTCCCTTTCCTGTCAGCAATGAGACTTGAGGTCCTTTCCTCAGATTCTGGCTCCTAGGGACTCTGTGGTATTCACTCTCTTAATCCCCAGCTTCAGGCTAGTGGGAGTCTCTTGAGCTGAGGCTGCCACTGGCACAGTTGATTACTGGGTCTTCCACCTATGAGTCCAGATTCCTGGAGTATCCTCCTAGATCTAAGGCTCTGGGACTCAGTAAACAAAATGAGGTTTCTGGATCTTCCCTCAGGGGCTGTCATTTTGATTCCATGCTGTTTGCTCCGTCCCTGCTGTGTGTCCAAGGCTAGGGAAGTCAGAAACTTTCTTAATTGTCCCAGGCTGTTCAGCTTCATTCCTAATTCCTGGCTGTTTTTAATTCTTTTAGCATTGATTCTGTGGAGTTATTTATTTTTATTTTTTCTGTGTTATATTAGGAGGATAAGGAAGCTTCACACCTTACTCTGCCATCTTCCTGCAATGTAGTTCCCTCTCTTCATAATTTTCTTACTTCACTCTCATTTTTTCCTATTTTTTCCTTTATCTCTTTTTCCAACTTTTACAGGAATTCTTGCTGGTCTTGGGTCCAGTTAGCATTTTTATTTGAGGATTTTTGTTAGCTATTTTCATATTTTTGTCTTCTATTGAGTTTATGTCTTGATCTTCCCTGCCACTGCAGTATGTTTTATGCTTAAATTATTTTTTCTTCTATTGTTGTTTCCTCATTTTCCCAGACTATTTCTTCACTTTGTACTTGATGTTAAAGTTGGGGTCAGCTCACTTAAGAGTGGGGTGGCATTGTCATATTTAAGACTTTTTAGTGTTATTATTTTCATAGTTCTAGGTGTCTGCAAGTTTTTGGTACTTTCAGGAGGTATTGTCCTGGGAGACGTATTTTCACAGTTGTCCTGGTCTATGCTTTGTTCTTTATCTAGGAAGGGATATTTGTTCCCCTGTATCTGCAAGTATTAGTGTACCATTTTTTCCCTTGGACTCCTACTCCCTTTTGAGCATTCACAAATGTACCTCTCCTCTCTGGAACTATAACCTATAATTGCTCATAAGTGATAAAGTCACCAGTCAGTGCCAGTTATCCCCTGTGCTAGCATGCTAGCATGTAATCTCTTTCTGACCTCTTTTCTGATTCCCTTACCATCACTGGGCTGAAAGCTCCTGAAACAACTGCTGCTACTGCTTTTGCAGCTGCCTTCAAGGCCCAGTTTTGGTACCACTGCTGTCCTCTGGGACTATACCCACACTGGTGCTATAGACTTTTGGTGAAGACCTTTTAATTTATCTTAAGCTGGAAAAATGTCTCCTTCTGACCTTTTGTTGGATCTGCAACTTCAAAATTTGATTTTGTTATTTTAGTTGTTTGCAAGGGAATTTGGGGAGAGTTCAGCTGCATCTTGGCTTATACTGTGCTATCTTGACTCTACCCTACTGGATGATTGTTAGTGGATGCACACTGATTGAAAATCAAGAGTTACAGTAGGGAGGGTAGACACCCATGGCTTACAACTAAAAAAATGAAATGAGAGGCATTTTCTAGGAACTCAATCTATGAGCAGGTGCAACTTGGAGTATGTCAAAGTGGGTATTATAACTTTATGCTTTAAATTCTTGCCATCATAATAGCAAGTACAAAAGCCAAATTACTATATTTATCAATAAACCAAATTAAACAAAGAAGAATTGATGAGACAATATTCTATAGTATATCATTGTCAAAAATATTCCCCATTCGGTTAGCTCTCTTTTACTTATCATATTAAAAAGACATTTACTGGATTCTTACCAGATGGAATGACAAGCTATAGCTAGGTAATATTGTAGGCAGCCTTGCATTCTTCTGCAATCAGCATCAAGTAGTGTATTTTTCTGGAAAACTAATGAAGGTGCTGTCATATTAAATATATCATTGTTACTATCATATTTATATAAAGCTATTGTTTGCTAGTGGTTGTGAGAGAAAGCCATACTTCTTCATCTTAGGAAGATGTTTGATGTAGGGGCAGAAATAAAGGAAGTAAAGAGAAGAGATGTATTCAGATTCCAGGACTGACCTTCCTTGCTATATCATCTTGAGTAGGAGTTCAAGATAATTTATCTATAGAAAGTTATTTGGCCTTAGAGCTCAGACAACATGGATTTAAGTCCTTCCTCTGACATATACTAGCTATGTCCCAGGACAAATCACTTAACCTCTCAGTGTCCTCATAGCTCTAAGACTCTAAGTTATTCTTGAGTTATAGATCATTAGTGGAGGAGTTTCTACAGTGAGAGTTCTCTTTGCCAATGATATCACAAGTGCAGTTTTTGTGATGGTAAAGACTTATAAAGAGATATCCATTTGCTAGTGAAAATAGATCCTTATCTATTGGGGAATGGCTAAATAAACTATGGTACATTGATATAACACAATATTACTACACTATAAGAAATTCTGACTATAAAGAATTCAGAGAAACATGGGAAGAATTGATGCTGAGTGAAATAAGCAAAAACAAAGAAAAGGATATATATGCCCTTGTCAAATTTAGAAAGGAATTTGCAAGAAATCTGATACTCATTATACATAAGAACATTTTCACATTAGCCATTTTACTAAATAAAAGAAAGCAAAAAAACAAACAAACTAAAAAAATATACTTCAGTTTGCACTCAGAATTCATGGGTTCTCTCTGTGGAATTGAACAGCAGTTTTAATCATGAGTCCTTCAGAGTTGTCTTAGATCATTGTATTGTTCAGAAGAGTTAAGTTTTTCACAATTCATTGCCATTATATTATTGCTATTACTATATACAATGTTCTTCTAGTTCTGCTCATTTCACTTTAAATTAGTTCATATAAATTTTCTGATGTTTTGCTGAATCCTGCATCATTTTTTCTTAGAGCACAATAGCATTCCATCACAATCTGATATTACTTCACAATTGTTGGACATATGTTCAGGTTCAGATTCTTTGCCACCACAAAAAGAGATGTTAAATTTTTTAATGTACATATGAGTTATTTTCCTTTTTTCTTTGTTCTCTTTGGAGGTACAAATTGACCTAGTGGTGGAACAAATGGTATGCTCAGATTTATAGCTCTTAGGCCATGATTCCAAATGGTTATCCAGGATGGTTGAACCCATTTATAGCTTCACAAATGACACATTAATGTCCCAACTTTTCTACATCCGCTACAGCATTTGTCACTTTTCTTTTATTTCATTTTAGCTAACCCAATGGGTGTTAGGTGATATCTCAAGTTTTAATTTGAATTTCTCTAGTTGTTAGTATTCTAGAGCATTATATTTCATATAATTATTGATAGCTTTGATTTCTCCTTCTAAAATGAGTTGTTCTTATCCTTTGACTATCAATTGGTGAATACATTATATATATATATATATATTCAGCTCAGTGTTGTAGATATTTGACAAGACCTTTTTCAGAGAAAATTTTGCTGTAAAACTTTTTCACCAGGGTTCTAAGTAGAAACTTGGCAAAAAAAATCTAATTTTCATTACAATGAATTCCGAGTCCTTTGATTATGTAGATAGTGTTCATTCCACTATCTGATGCTTCTTCCTACCATGGTCAAACATTAAAAAAATACATATATATGCTTATATGTATAGTTCTTTTACAAATTATTAGAAAAATAAGGAAATAGAAAAGGCAAATTTAATAAAAAATTATATTAATAAAAGCTAACAATTAATGTGCCTGTTATATGCCTGGAACTGGGCTAAGTATTTTATAAATGTTGTATCATTTGATCCTCACAACAACTCAAAGATTTAGATACTATTATTATCCCCATTTTACAAATAAGGAAAATAAGACAAACAAAGATTAATTACTTGTCCAGTGTCAAATACCTAGTAGCCATCTGAGAACAAATTTGAATTCATGGCTTACTGACCCTAGTAGTCCTGGTGGTTTATGCATTGATCTACCTCCTTACCCCTAAGCATACAAGTAAGATGATAATAAGTACTTCTGAGAAGAACAGGGTTTTCTAGAAACCTGCAACCTAAATTCTATTCTGGAATTAGGTTATTGAAAGTAACTATGTCTTTTGCTGGGTTTTGTATCATTCTATGAACGAGGCAATATGATATAGTGGGGAAAACAATGAATACAAAGTTAAAAGGATCTAGATTCAAATTCTAGCTATATTATTTACTATCCGTGTAAATTGATTAGTTACTTTTCTTCCTTGGAGTTAGGCTGTATGTCCTCTAGGTTTATTTCTTGCAATATGAATGAATTTGATGTATTTCATTCTGATAAAATTCAAAAGTCAATATTACTAGCAATTTCCTTAAGATAATCTGGTATGAAATTTCTATTTATACATTTTACATTTCCTTCATTATTTAATATGTTCCAGGAAATATATTGTTGTTATTCAATCATTTAGTTGTATTCAACTCTGTGATCTTCTTTACCATACTGCTCATAAAGTTTTCTTGACAAAAATACTAATAGTGATTTGCCATTTCCTTTTCCAGTGAATTAAAACAAACTGGTTAAGTGATTTGATCAGGGTCACATAGCTCATGCTTGAGGTTGAATTTGAACTCAGATCTTCCTAACTCCAGGCCTAGTACTATATCCATTGAGCCAACTAGCTGCCTCTTGAAAAAACACTTTAATTTTTCCAAATTACATATCAATACAATTTTTACCATTTATTTTTACATTTTTATATTAATATAATGTCATATAACAATAATGTAACACACATGATTTTTATAAGTATGTAATGAATTAGAATCAATATACTTATTCAAAAGAAATAATTTCTCACATTAGTTATGTCCAAAAAGTTATTCTTTATTTAATTTTCCTCCTCCCTCCTATTTCTCTCCCCTCACTAAGAAGGCAGATAATATGGTATAGGTTGAATACATATTATAATATAATATACTTTTAATATTAATTTTCTGACATTTTGCAATCCATGTTCCTGTTCTCTTCCTTTGACCTACCCACTTCTCCCCAAAGGGCAGATAATATGATATAGTTATGTTTATTATCGTATAAAACATATTTCCATGTTTATCATGTTATGAAACAAGACACATAGTGCTTATACTAGAGAAAAATTCATAGGAGAAATACTTGAAGAATGGTATGCACTCAGACTCTGCCTGTTCCTACTATGGTGGTGACTGTCTCTAATGAAATCAATAAGAATAGTTAAATGACTTTTATTCACTCATCTCATTATGCAAAATGAGTTAGAAGAAAATTTAGAATAAGTCTTCCTGTACAGATCTTGAGAGAAGGGACATTAGCTTGGTTTAGGTGAAGAGTTGGGTAGAAGGCATGAGAACTAGAGGGGAAATTTATTTGGTTCTGCCCCTGTAGAGAACATTACTAAGCTTTCCTCAGAAAGAATAAACTTTTCTGCTGTCTCTGTAGCCATGATAGAACCTAGTCTTCTTCAATTTTCTATAAATCCTTAATGATCACAGAATTTCAGTAGTGGAAGGGATTTAAGAGGTGATTTGAAAAAGAATAGTGTCTGTAACCTACACATGCTCATTGTGATTATTTTAAGATTCAAAGTTAAGTGGAACCCACAATCGCCCAAGTCATCTCACTTCACTTTTGTATAGCTCTAATTTGGAGGAACTTTTTCCTTATATTGAACTCAAACTTGCCTCTTTACAACTTCTTCCCATAGATCCCAATTCCACCCTTTGGCTCTTCTATTTGACAACCCTTCAAATATTTGAAGAGATTTATCCCCTTGACATCGTCTCACCTGTAATTTAAGCATGTCCTATTCTTTTAAAGGATGTTCAAATAACATGAACTTGAAGTTCTTCACTGTTCCAATTGCCTTTCTCTAGACCAGTGATGGGCAAACTATGGCCCACAAGCCAGATGTGGACCCCCTGAAATGTTCTATCCAGCCTTGTGACAGTATTCCTAATCTAACGAATACAATGAGTAGGATACAATACGATGAAACCTCGAAAGAGTTCCCTTAGAAACCGACTGCCAGATGAGCATTTCCTTTCTTTTGGCCCCCTCTTTAAAAAGTTTGCCCATCACTGTTCTAGACAGTTTCTAGCTTCTCAGTGTCTTCTCTAAATTGTTTAGTATCCTTAAGAGTATTTCTCCTTTATTCCTCTTAAAGTAAACTTAGTTTACATTATTGAATTGAGAGCTCATCACAAAAAATTATGTATAGTATTTGTTTCTAGTTTTTAAAAAGAAAATAGTGAATAGGCTTAATGAAAATCAGAAATAAGGCCCTAAAATTAATTTCATGGTATATTTTGGTTGTGTTTCTTAGGATTTTAACTGCATAAAATCAATATTGGTTGTAGTTATAATAGAAACATCTTGCAATTCTCTATTTTGCCACATAGAGAAAAAAATAACCAAATGGTTCCCATCTGACCAAAGATCCATTACAACTCTTCCCTACTGCAGAAGAATAAACAGATAGAATATTTAAGTATATAATGAATCAACTAATCTCAGTAGACATCGATTACAGACCTACTGTGTTCCAGACACTATACTGAACACTGTGACATACATAATACTTTTTCCCTCAAGAATCAAGTGCTATCAAATGAGACATTTTGAGGATGCTTGTCTAATATCAACATTGCATACATAAACACACATAAATATGACATGATGAACACTTGATTTAAACTCCTTTTTGGAGTCTTTGCTTTCCTATCTGATACTTATATGATTTTTAGTGAATCACTTCATTTTCTTAAAATTTAGGATGTTTCTTTATTTATAAATTCAGGCTAGAACAGAAGATTTATAAGTTCCAAATTAAAATTCTAAATTTTATGATGAATTATCCTCAAAATCTGATAGATTAACACTGTTCCTGTCTGTCTGTCTATCTATCTATCTATCTACCTACCTATCTAGACATAAATGATCAGATCTGAATCACTAGCATGGGTTTCATTTCCACAAAGATAGTTCCTTACATTGATAAAATCATAGGTCTAGACTGCTCTACATTCACTGACACACATTCCCATATATATACATGCACATATATACTTTTCTTTTCAGTCAGACAATTCCAGTTTCAATAATCCACAAAAATTTATAATTTTTGAAAATAAGTATATTAATAATAAGCTAAAGGAAATGGAAGCCTGCTAAGATGGCACAGTTGACAGAGCACTAGTAAGACTTGGAATCAGGAACACACATCTTCATGAATTCAAATCCAGCCTCACATTCCTACTAGCTATATGACCCTGAACAAGCTGCTCGCATTGTTTGCCTCAGTTTCTCATGTGCAAAATGATTTGGAGAAGGAAATGTCAAACTTCTCCAGCATCTTTGCCAAGAAAACCCCAGACAATGTTATGAAGAGTCAGACACAATGAACAACATAAACAACAAAGGAAATGGAACTTTGGCATTAAAAGTTTACCAGATGTTTCCAGAAAAAAGTCAATTTCTTCTTTTCCTATTCAAAATATCAACATCTTGATTTTAGGGCTTTGCTTCCAAAGGGATTTAATATCATTTTTTCAGCTATTAGGCAAAGAATGTTGCATGTTCCATTACAAAGAGTGAACATTTTTAACAGCTTTTACTTAAATTAATATGACAGGTTACTATAGCACAATGCTGTTAATCTTTTCCTAAAAGCTTAATGTTCCTACTTAGTTGTTGACTAATAAATCACAGAAAATATGCAATGTCATTTTAACTTAGACATAGATGGATGATGCCTTCATAATTACCAAATTGGAGAGGAGGACATGCAGCTAGATTCAGTAAGCAAAGCCATCATTTACAGAGTACCTAGTTTCCTTTCTACACTGAGTCCTAGTGTATGACTAGCTTAGTATTTGTGAAGATTGTCTTCCCTTTGAAGCCTAAAATGGACAAGATCACCCAGTAAACTCCTATTAAATACTTTAAAATTTTAATATTAGGTAATTTGTTAATACAACTGGCATTTTTATCTTCTTTCTCTAAAAAAAATTATTTGCTTGCAATTTTTGCAGCAGCTGCATAAAAGTTCCTTTCTAGCTGTGATCTTAATTTTTGCCTTTGGATAGTTGGGGAGGGGAAGGTGACAGGATTTTTATCCAAAACTTGAGATTCAAGAATGGGGTAAGGGGACACATTCTTTTTTTTTTTTAATTTTAATTTTGGATATTTTTGATAGTTACATGTTTCATGCTCTTTCCCTCTTCCCCAAGTCCCTCTAACCTCCCCTTAGGCGATGCACAATTCCACTGGGTTTTACATTTAATGTTTTACAGTAAGACATAATTCCATATTATTGATAGTTGGACTTGAGTTATTCTTTAGTGGCTACATCCCTAATAATATCCCCATCAGCCCATGTGTTCAAACTGTTGTTTTTTTCTTCTGTTTCCCTTTCCACAGTTCTTCCTCTTAATGTGGCTAGTTTTCTTTCTCAGAAGTCCCTCAGCCTTGCTCTGGATTCTTGCATTGCTACTAGTAGAGAAGTCCATTCGACTGTACCACAGTGTATTGTAGATATTGTAGAGATATTGTAGAGATTGTACCTCTGTGTACAATGTTATCCTGGATCTGTTCCTTTAACTCTGCATCAATTCCTGGAGGTCACTCCAGTTCACATGAAAGTCCTCCATTTCTTTATTTCTTTGAGCACAAATAGTATTCCATCACCAACAGATACCACAATTTGTTCAGCCATTCCCCAATCGAAGGACATTCTTTCATTTTCCAATTTTTACCACAACAAAGAACAAAGAACACGGCTATAAATATTTTTGTACAATTTTTTTCTTATTATCTCTTTGGGGTATAAACCAAGCAGTGCTATGGCTGGATCAAAAGGCAGGTAGTCTTTTAAAGCCCTTTGAGCATAGTTCCCAAGTGCCATCCAGAATTGTTGGATTAATTCACAACTCAACCAGTAATGCATTAATGTCCCAATTTTGCCACATCCCCTCCAACATTCATTACTCTTGAGGGGACAAATTCTTAATGAAGTAGTCTGGATACCTTTTGTTCTCAGCCTTATGATCTTTTGCTATGCTTAACAATATGGCATGATTCTTAGCCATCTCCTGATGCTGGACCTCCTGCCCACCTACCCAACCCCTGGTCCAAACCCTTCAGAGGACATGTGCTCTCTTCCAGGGACAACCTTTGTTTTCACAAATGACACTGGAAAAAAGGTCAGATTCTTTGCAGGGCCCAAACTGATTCTTTCCTACCACAATATTGACACTCAGGTTTCTCTCTTTATCATTGTTGTTCACCACTATCAAAATTGTTCTCCAGATCATTGATAGCTTTCCCCATTGGTCCTCCCATTCCATTTTTCTCTTTATTGTTTTATAGGTACCCCACTTATTTATTCTTTGATTCCTCCTACTGGTATTAATAATTTTTGACTCCTTTCCTACAAGCTTATATTCTTCCAACTTTCTCAATGTTGTTGTTTATCAGTCATTTCAGTGAGGACACTTCATGACCCCATCTGGGGTTTTCTTGGCAAAGATACTGTTGTAGTTTGCCATTTTCTTTTCTAACTCATTTTACAGATGAAGGAACTTAGGCAATTAAGGTTAACTGACTTGCTCAGGGTCAAATAGCTAACAACTGTCTGAGGTCAGATTTGAACTCATGAAGATGAGTCTTCCTGACTATAGGCCCAGTACTTTTTACACTGTGCCACCTAACTTCTTGATACATGCAATCATGTATTATTAATTAATTATTAATTAATTATTAATAAAAAATAAAAAACAAAAAAGAATACATTTTTCTAAGAACAAATCACCTGAGTTTTAGAGGTAAAGATAAGCTTCTTTCACATATATTTCACAACCAGGTTTCCTCTTTGTTCAGTCTAAGGCCATTTGTCTCCCCACAAGATGGTGATCTGCATGTCTACCTCAATCAACTCTAAACTCTATCAATCATGGACATACTCAAATGCAAGGTGAGTCCTAGATATATTGTAATATGGGCTAAGCCAGGTTGAGGGTAACTGACAGGTTTGAAACCCTTTGGTGAATTAGAGGGGATATTTACCCTAAGCATATTAAGATTACCCCTTTACAATGCACAGATGAGAACAATTTGTTCCAGTGGTCATGAAGGCAACTGAAGGAGGGGCTTAGAGTTTGATCAGACTTTGAAGAAGTCTAGGTCATCCATTCCATCCCAGACCATCACCAGTTGTCCTGACTTGGCAAAAAATAATGTTCATGTCTATAAGCTAATGGTCCTACTGTCTTTACCCTTAGATGACATCTGTATTTCAATCTGGAAACCTTACCTAAGAAAAAATACTGGTTATGTTGAAGATTATTCTGAGGAACTACTAGGACAGTCAAGGGCTTCAGTACTATTACTACTGAGAGCTGGGTGATGGAATGGTGATGTTTCTGCTATGGAAACAAAGATTTAGGGGGATGTAATTGTCTTTAAACATATGTTCTATAAAAGGATTACATGTAATCTGCTTCGTTCTAGACATAGTAAGAACAGTGAGTAAAAGTTGCAAAAAGGCAAATTAAGGTTTGTTGCATTGAAATTCATCTCAATTCAGAAAACATAAAGAGTGTAATGGACTACTTCAGTGGTTAGCCCCCAATCTCCCTCCATTATAAGAAGTCTTTGAGCAAAAATTGAGTGTTCACTTGTAACATGTATAATAGAAGGGTTCCTTATTCTGAAATTGGATGATTTTGTTACATCTACTAATCTTAATCATCTCCCTCAATTAAAAAAATAAATCTCTCAGTTTCATCTCCTGTTTTGTCCTCGTTTAGTATTTTCTCACAGTGAAATAGTCAAAAAATTCTCATCATCACTTCTCATAATCAAAGTCTCTGGTTGCCTCTAAAGTATTACAGAATATTACAAAGATTATTATCTTTGGTCAGTTTTGCTCTAGAGATTTATAAATTTTTTATAATTGCATCTAATTCTTCTCTGACCATTAGAGGGCCAATCAAATGGAAATTATCAAATCCCAGTTAATTTCTGGGGGCATAAAACACATAAAATTCTCAAATGATATATTTCACCATATCTCAGAACAAACAAGAATTTGAAGATAAACAGAGCCTGAAAGAAAAATCATTGAGTATAGACCTTGTCACTCTGGTTTTAGGATATTAAAAAATACCTGTGTCGTCAAGCCAGGAATCAGTCCTACAGTGAGAAATATGCATTACGAACATAATTCTGCTTTGTTTTTGTGTCACAGGACATGAGTGTTATCTTATTTTGTTCTTTATAAATATATTTATAAAATTTGCTCCATTATTGAAATATAGAATAGTAATATTGAAAGCAGAGATAGAAAGCTGGGCTTAGTGTCAGGAAAACTTGAGTTCATGTTCCTTCTCAGGTACATAATCTGAGAGGATAAATCACTTGCCAGGAAATCTGGATCATAGATTGAGAAAAGGCCATTGGATCTGGCAATTAAATGATCATTGGTAACTTTGGAGAGAGAAGCTGGATTTGTATCCCTTGAATAAGAAGAAAATGAGACTTCCAGGCTAAAATAGCCATAGTGTAGAAGCAAGGGACTTCCTCTCCTCACCACCTACTGATATAAAGTGCCTCAAAGGAACAAAAACTAAAATCAGATGAGTGAAGAGGCTCTTCCATAGGGCACAGCCTTGAAAGAAGGCAGGGTTTGGGCATTTCCACGCTATAAGGGGGGTAAAATCACTGCTACCAAAGTGCAAGCTTATCACTCCTCCCCCATCCCAGTTAAGGTGCCAGAGTCAGAGCAAGCCTGGGGTAATCACTAAGTTCTCAGGGAGCTGGCTGAGGACACAACATACTTACTTCAGAGAGCAGAGACTTGGGATCCCAGGAAGCTGAGGAATGTGGAGATTGGGCACAGAGATAAGGCAGAGAGGGGCTGCACACAGCAGACATGGTGGAGATTTAAAAGTGGCCTCAGGGCAAAAACTGCTCTATAGCTTGTTATAAGATAATGGGAGCACAAGGTCCTCTGATGTTTGAGAAGCTGAACCTGAGTGAATGTGGGAATCCCTAGGTGTAGCACTAAGTCATGGTGGTGAACACTAAGGACCCCACAGGAATATATGGGAAGAAATTAATACACCCAACTTCAATATAACAGTGTTTCAGGATAAGTGATCAAGTGAAGAGGCTGTGGGTTAAATCGCACAGCTCCTTTGTATGGTTATCCTGGCTCAAAAATGTGGATAAACACTAATTGATTGCAATTTAGCTTTAGTTTGAATAATCCCTCTTCCTTCAGATACCCAAGGATATGCTTGATTATCCTTAGGGTAAAAATGACATCCACCTAAGCAAGTTTCAAGATTTAATGATAATAGATTTAGGGAAAGGGAAACAGGAAACTGAAGGAAAGAGGTATAAAGGGAATCCTTGGCTAAAGCTACAGATGATCAGGTGATATCAAATTGAAGGTAGTCAGGATTTGAGATTAACAGTTGAAGAGGTTTGTTTCTTTCAGTTGCAACCTGGCAGAGCCAGGCTGCTTTAACCTGAACCACGTTGTTTGATGGTATCCATAGATAAAGTATTGGTTAATCTAATTAAATAATTGAAAAAAGGAATGAAGGAAACCAAATTAACAGGATCAAAGATGAAAAAGGAGACCTCACCTTTTATGAAGAGGAAATTAAGGTAATTATTAAGAACTATTTTGCCCAATTATGTGGCAATGAATATGGCAATCTAGGTGATATGGATGCCCATTTACTAAAATAAAAATTGCTTAGATTAACAGAAGAAATAGAATACTTAAATAATCCCATATCAGAAAAAGAAATTGAATAAGCCATTAAAGAATTCCCTAAGAAAAAATCCCCAGGGACAGATTCACAAGCGAATTCTATCAAACATTTTAAGAACAACTAATCCCAATATTACACAAACTATTTGACAAAATAAACAAAGAAAGAGTGCTACCAAATTCCTTTTATGAAACAAATATGGTACTGATTGCAAAGCCAGACAGATCAAAAACAGAGGAAGAAAACTACAGACCCATATTTTTAATGAACATAGATGTAAAAATCTTAAATAGAATACTAGCAAAAAGACTATAGCAAGTGATCATGAGGATTATTCACTATGATCAGGTGGGATTTATACCAGAAATGCAAGGATCATTTAATATTAGGAAAACCATCTATATAATTGACCATATCAACAAACAAACCAACAAAAATCACATGACTATCTTAATAGCTGCATAAAAAATCCTTTGACAAGATACAACACCCATTCTTATTAAAAACAGTAGAAAGTATAGGAATAGAAGGACCTTTCCTAAAAATACTAAACAGTATATATTTAAAACTATCAGCAAGCATCATCATCTGCAATGGGTAAAATTAGAAGCCTTTCCAATAAGATCAGGAGTGAAACAATGATGACCATTATCACCTCTATTATTTAATACTGTACTAGAAACACTAGAAGTAGAAATTAGAGAAGAAAAAGAAATTGAAGACCATTAAAATAGTCAGTGAGGAGACCAAGCTATCACTCTTTGCAGATGATATGATGGTCTACTTAAAGAATCCTAAAGAATCAACTAAAAAGCTAGTGGAAATAATCAACAAGTTTAGTAAAATTGCAGGATACAATATAAACGCACATAAATCATCAGCATTTCTGTAGATTTCCAACACACCTCAGCAGCAAGAGTTAGAAAGAAAAATTCCATTTAAAAAATTTAAAAATATAAAATATTCAGGTATTTATTTGCCAAGACAAACACAGGAACTATATGAACACAACTACAAAACACTTTCTGCACAATTAAAACTAGATCTAAGCAATTGAAAAAAAAAACAATTCCTCATGGGTAGGATGAGCTAACATAATAAAAAATGATAATCCCACCTAAATTAATTTACTTATTCAATGCCATACCTATAAAACTGTCAAGATACTTTTTACTGAATTAGAAAAAATTATAACAAAGTTCATTTGGAAGAACAAACAATCAAGAATATCAAGGGAAATAATGAAAAAAATGTGAAGGAAGGTGGCCTAGCAGTACCAGATCTTAAACTGTAGTATAAAGTAGTGGTCATCAAAACAATATGATATTGGCTAAAGGTCAGAAGGGAGCATCAGTGAAATAGACTTGGGATAAATGACCTCAGCAAGATAGTGTATGATAAACCCAAAGATCCAAGCTTTGGGGGAAAAATCCCAATATTTGCAAAAACTGCTAGGAAAACTGGAATACAGTATGGGAGAGATTAGGTTTAGATCAACATTTCATACCATATACCAAGATAAATTCAGAATGGGTGAATGACTTAAATATAAAGAAGGAAACTATAAGTAAATTAAGTATACATAGAATAGTTTATCTGTCATATCTATGGGAAAAGAAAGATTTTAAGACCAAGCAAGAGACTGAGAATATTATAACATGTAAAATGAATAATTTTGATTACATTAAATTAAAAAGTTTTTGTACAAACAAAACCAATACAACCACAATTAGAATGGAAGCAACAAATTGGGAAAAAACTCTTTATAACAAAAACCTCTGACAAAGATCGAATTACTGAAATATATGAGGAGATAAATCAATTGTACAAAAAAATCAAGGTATTTGCCAATTGATAAATGGGCAAGAGACATGAACAGGCAATTTTCAGATAAAGAAATCAGAACTATCAATAAGCACATTAAAAAGTGTTCTAAATCTCTTGTAATCAGAGAAATGCAAATCAAAACAACTCTGAGATACCACCTCACACCTAGCAGATTGGTAATATGACAGAAAGGAAAGTCATAAATGTTGGAAGGGATGTGGCAAAATTGGAACATTAATGCATTGCTGGTGGATTTGTGAATTGATCCAACCATTCTGGATGGCAATTTGGGACTATACTCAAAGGGTGTTAAAAGACTGCCTTCCATTTGATCCATTCATAGCACTGCTAGGTTTATACCCCAAAGAGATGATAAGGAAAAAGACTTGTACAAAAACATTTATAGTCATGCTCTTTGTGTTGTCAAAGAATTGGAAAATGAGGAGATGCCCTTCTATTGAGAAATGGCTGAACAAAATTTTGTATCTGTTGGTGTTGGAATATTATTGTGCTAAAAGAAATAACGAGATGGAGGAATTTCATGTGAAATGGAATGTCCTTCAGGAATTGATGCAGTGAAAAGAGCAGAACCAGAAGCACATTACACACAGAGAGGGATACACTATGGCACAATTGAATGTAAATGGACTTCTCTGCTAACAGCAATGCAATGATCCCGGACAATTCTGAGGGACTTATGAGAAAGAATGCTATCCACATTCAGAGAAAGAACTGTGGGAGTAGAAATCCAGAAGAAAAACAACTGCTTGATAACATGGTTCGATGGTGATATGATTGAAGATGTAGACTCTAAATGATCACTCTATTGCAAATATTAATAATATGAAAATATGTCTTGATCAATGACACATGTAGGACCCAGAGAAATTGCTCATTGGCTACTGGAGGGGGGTGGGAGGAAGGGAGGAAAAGAACATGATTCATGTAACCATGGAAAAATATTCTAAATCAATTAATTAAATAAATAAATTTAAATACTTAAAAAAAGAGAAGAAAATGAAAGGAAGAGAGCCTCTGATGTCTCATTGTGAAAGATTGGTTCCAACAGAGTCCAACTTCTGTTGAGTCTTTCAAAGTCGCAACACCTTTGAGAATAAATGTCTTCAACATTTTCTGTAATATTTAAGACAAGGACTTTAGGTGAGAAGATGGAGTAGGATTAGTCATGAGATGTTTGAAGAGGGATGAAAAGGTCTGGAAGAGACACTTTGGAGACTGGGAAAATAAGTTGATAAGGAAGGTATTATAGGATTGCCTGGTAGTAGTAAGCTCTATTTGAGGATGTATAATATAAATTTGTAGTTAACTCATTCTCAATCTCCAGTTCTGGATTAGTTCTATCATCTGAATCAGGAAAGCCCTGGTAAACATTTAACTACCCTTTGTTCACACCCAAAATTATAAGACATAGTTTTAAGTTTAATCTATATTATTGACATTTTCTCCATCATTTTAAGTCTAGAAAATGAAGAAAACAATGAATCAAACTTTTATTTGTGACATCTACCAACTTCTGAAATGTAAATATTCACATTGAAAATTTACTAATTGGCCTTTCTAAGAGAGTATTGATTCTAACACAGAAGAGTAGTAAGGGCTAGGCAATTGGGGTTACATGTAAGAGGTCAGATTTGAACCTAGATCCTCCTGACTCCATGCCTTGCTCTCTATCTACTCTACTACCTAGCTGTCTCATTCATATTTAGTTTTTAAATCACTTTTTAAAAATCATTTCCCCAATCTAATATTGCTACAAGTTCTTGTTCTAGCCATACACACCCTGTACCTAGTTAATATAGAATTTGAGAATGTTTTAATTTACTTATAAATTATCTTTGGTGTAGCTGCATAAATCAGTAGATAGAGGTAGGCATGGAGTCAGGCAGATCTGGGTTCAAATTTGACCTCAGACACTTCCTCTGTGTGTCACCTTGGGTGAGTCACTTAACTCCATTTGCCTAGCCCTTACTGCTTTTCTGATTTAGAACTGATACTTATAATCAATTCTAAGACAGAAGGTAAGAGTTTAAAAAACTAATTGTCTTCAATGCAGCATTATGTACCTGACATATGTGCATAGAAAATTGTCCAATTTAGAGATGAGTTAGTCATCTAAATGGTCAAGTCAAAACACAATTAAGGCTACCCTAGTTTCTTTTTTCCTTATTCAAGGACTCCACATAAGAGCTTATGAATCATAAGAGAAGGGGCTAAGTAAGCTCTAATTACATTTTACTTAACTCAAGCATTTTAAATAGCTCCCTCTTCTTCAATGTGTTTTCTTCCATCTCCCTGACATCTTAACTGAGCTGAACAATTCTTTTCTCAGTTTATATTTATGAACTAATAAATAGTCATGAAAGAAAGCTTTTAAAAAGACTATCAAGAGCCAGAAATCTGTTCAATTTGTAATATGTATATATGCACATAAAAGGGCATAAATATGTTTGTATATATGTGCAGGCAAGGTAGAATTGTGGATACAGGACCAGCTTTGGAGTCAGGAATATGAGTTCAACTCCTGCTTCAATATCTACTGTTCCACAAGGGGCAAATTATTTCAATTCCTGGTTTTCGGTGATGAACAAACAATTAGCATGATGGAATTGTATACTATCTGCATCTTTCAGTTAATTGTAAGATTATAAAAGATGTGCTTCATTGTTTAATATTACTTTTAAAAATTGATTTATTTCCTATTAATGACCTCAGAGAGAATGCCATTGATACAAATAAAGATTATTCTTTAAGGTTTCTTATGATATATCAATTTTTTTAGCCTTTTCAAAAAAACAGCTTTTAGTTGTATTTATTAGCTCTTTAGTATTTTGTGTTGCAATATTATATTTCTCCTTTATTCCTAAGATTTCTTCCTTTCTACTTATTTTGGGTTTATTTATTGGTTTTATTATTTCCTAAATTACAGTCAGTTAATTTATTTTCTTTCCTCATTTTGTTAATGTATGTTTTTAAGATATATTTTTTTCTCTAAAACTGCTTTAATTGTGGCCCAGAAATTTTTGTATATGGTGTCAATAAAATTCTTTCATATAATTATTTCTCTTTTTACTACTCCTTTTCCTAGGAAATTTTTCTTTGCTTTCTTTGGCATAAATTCTCTTCCCTTCTACTATTTTCTGAAATTTGCCCTGTCTTATTTTTAGTTTATATTATTATTTATTTCATATTTAACTTCTTTCTGGCCCTCTTAGAGTTAAAGTTTTAAAATCATCAAGTTTGTGTTTCCCCTTGTAACCAGTTTTTTTTGGTCATTGCTTTCAGATATCTGTCCCTCTCATCCTTTTTATTTGCTTTTTCTCCCTCTTAGAAAAATAATTTCATGAGAAGCATGATTTGATAAAAGCAGTCTTATGTGGTATAAATTATCTCTCAAGCTGTGTGGTCCAGTGACATACTCATTATCATTTTCCATTCTCAAGGTGATATCTTGTCTGAGTCTATGCCCTATATTATTTTGAGTGCTAATTTCCTCTAGGCATTCACATATCACATCTCATGGACTATTTAACATAGCACAGTCTCAGAGAAGGTTGTTTCTCAATGCCCATACTACTCCTTGATTACACTTCTCATAGGGTTCGAATATCCCATTGCAAGGGCATGCATCTTCCACCTTGCATGCTTATCAGTATAATCTCCTCTCTCCTACTATGTTGAGATTTTCCCTTTTATTCCTTTAGGTTCAGTTTCCCTTTTGCCACCCTTAGCATTATCCCGAAGCATCCACTTTTTCTGGTAGTCTTTAGAAATCTCCATCCCATCTATGTTTAATCATCATAGACATTTGAAGATATAGATCATCCATTTCTCTATCCATTTACAGAATCTCCCTTTTGATAATTTTTTTTCTTTTTGGCACAAAACTCATTGATTCACCAGTAGGTGAGAAATAAAGAGTCTGCCGTATTTTATTTCTGCTTTTCTGCTTTATCACTTTTTCTTAATTTCTTAATTTTTTCTTTTATCTTTGTGTTGGATACTTAAAACCATTCTTAATGGTCTTTTTTTCTCCACAGATCACAATTTCTAGTTCTTTCTTTCTATCTCTCTTAACTTTAAACTCCTTAAGAGTAAGGTCAGTTTTGTTGTTGTTGTTGTTGTTGTTTGTTTTCCCTCCTATTCTGAGTGCTTATTACAGATCCTGGAACTTAACAGGTGCTTGATAAAGCTTGGTTTTACTGACAGACCTCTAAATATGGCATAATTTATTTCATTACTTATTTTTCCCTTGGTAGTTTTATTTACTTACCTTTATGATATTTCTAATGATTAGGCGTTAGCAATTTTAATATTCTACTTGTGTTTTTTTCCAGTACGCTTTCCTTTATTGTTTCCTTCCTTCCTTCTTTTCTTCCTTCCTTTCTTCTTTTTTAAATTTTTAATTGATAATTTTTGTTAGTTTCACTATATATTTCCCATTTATTTTTCACATGCCTATTGATAGCTTCGATTTCTTCTCACAACTGCCTGTTCAAATACTTTTATCATTTATCATCTGAAGAATGGTTCTTAATTTTGTAAATATGGTATAGTTCTTGATATATTTAAGAATATGACCTTTCTTAGAGAAACATGCTGTAATTTCTTCCAGCTTTCTATTTTCCTTTTAATTTTGGTCGCATTTAATTTTGCTTGTGCAAACCCTTTTTTCTTTCTTATAATCAAAAATTTTCATTTTAATTCTCATGATATTTTCTCTTTTGTTTGGTTGTAAACTCTTCCCTTATCCATAGATATGACAGGCACATTTTTCCAGGTATCCCAACTTACTAATATCACCCTTTATGTCTAAACCCTTTACCTATTTTGATCTTATTTTGGTATATGGTGTGACATGTTCATCTATTCCTGCTTTCTGCCAAACTACTTTCTAATATCCCCCAAACTTTTTGCCAAATGATGAATTCTTGCCCCCAAAGCTTAGATTTTTGGGTTTAACAAACATTTAATTGCTCTGATCATTTAGTACTATGTGTTTCTAAGAAAGGGTTATTCATGTATGTATTACTTTTCTGTTATTCTGGACAATTTATGTTTTTGTAAATATTCATCCACTTCAATTCCATTGTCAATTGTGATGGTATATAGTTGGTAAAAATAACTCCCAAATATTCCTTTAAATTTATCTTCATTAGTGGAGCATTAAATCTTTTAACTTTTTGATACTGATAATTTAGATTTATTCTTTATTTTTTCAAAGTCAAATTGACCAATCTGTCTGTCTGATTTTTTTACAACATATCCTACTTCTTTTATTTATTAGTTAAATTTTATTATTTACTCCTTGATATTCAGAATTTTTGTTCTGAATTAAATTGGAGATTTTCAATTTATTCTATTCTAGTTTTCTTTTATAGTTGCATGCTCAAATATATACTGTCTCTTATACA